>NC_056523.1:231066570-231075774 GCF_019175285.1 Sceloporus undulatus
TGTTGCAATACTGGCAATACAGTACAATACATCAAGCATTAAAATATTTGGTGTCTACATGAGGTCCATCAGCATTTTGAGAATGTTTATTGGAAAGTACTAAATCTGATATTAATGAATGTTAGAATAAAGTGGAATAAAGAATTAGGATGCTCTGTACAAATTAGCCCATGGAAAATGATTCAAATTCATGGAAATGAATCTTAGCACTTCCCTTGTACAAATGCATTGTGTCTCTAAAAAGCATTGATTATGCAAGCCTAACTAGAATTTTCCCTTCTATGTCTTCTGGAATTCCTCTTAATTTTTCATTAGTTTTCATCAGCTCATTATCCCGTTACTCAAACCTTATTGTTTAAATTCCCAACATCTTCCCCTTTTATCTGTTATTCTCTTTCAACTTCCTGCCAAACTGTCTTATATTTTGTTCAATTTTTTTCACTTTTTTGAAAAATGTGGACTTTCCCCCTTGTAGTTCCCTCAGTTTTGATTTATATTCTTGTACTAACTTCATGCAGTAGCTGAACATTTTTTAGAATGGAGCATGGCGGGAAAGAAGATGTAAGGCAGGGAAATGCACTTATTATCACAATGGATTTTACTAATGAAAACTGTAACACCTGTATCAAGTTGGGCTATCCTGTACAGGGTGAACAAATGTCCTATCCGCAAAGGAGGTCACAGCACCGCAAAATGTAGGGCATTCCAAAATAACAGCTGAAAACACTCATATACAAATACAAATTCATGCTTCTTAGGAGTTTATCAGACGCAGCGCTTCTGTCACCCAAACGCCATCAAATGGGGCGGAAGTGTCACCAGTGTGATTTTGCCTGGCGCTTCTAAAGTGAAACAGAAGAGTCATCACCATGGAATTGTCAGCAAAGAAGTCCTTTATTATTATTAATGGATTATTAATGGATTTCTTATTATTAACAGCAATTCCATGGCAATAACACTTCCATTCCAGTTTAGAAGAGCCTGTGGCATGATCATACTGGTGATGCTTCTGCCCCATTTGATGACGTTTGAGTGACGGAAGCTCCACGTGTGATAAACATGATTAAGATCATGCTCTAAATGGAAGACATTTTGAAATTCGTCTTGGACAGAAGATTGAAATGGAGGACATCTTCTGGGAAAGGAGGATATTTAATAGGAGGATTAATTTAGCTGAATGAAATTATACCTTTGGCTGGGGCAACATTCAGCCTGTGATCTTAACCCTTTTTTATACTGCTTCCAAATCACTCAGAACTCCATAGGCAATTCCAAAAAAGTTTTGCAGTTTTATTAAGAAATTAAGCAGCACACACACACACAAGCACACACATATGCCTATACAGTGGTACCCCGGGTTACGAATTTAATTCGTTCCGCAGCGCCATTCGTAACCCGAAAACCTTCGCAAGCCGAAAAAGCCATAGGCGCTAGCGCAGGAAAGCCGCGATTTCGTGCGAAAAAGCGCCGAAAAGCACCAAAAATTTTTTCGTAACCCGAAATAACCTTTGTAACCCGGAACAGTTTTTTTTCTATGGATTTTTTTCGTATCCTGGGAATTTCGTAAGGCGGTGCTTTCGTATCCCGGGGTACCACTGTACACAAGAACTAACAAAGCAAAAGTGGAGAAGGGAAAAAGCAGAGACCTTGCTGATGGTAATATGGTACAGAGTCTGAACCATGGTTCCAATCGATGGGTGTCTGGAACGGAGATTGATCAATAGCTGCCTCAGCAAGTGGGGTGGTCAGTTTATAAAGGAGTCTAGTAGAACGAATAGAGTGTGTACCCAGTCCCAAACTAAACCAAATTCCTAGTGTTCAGGCAGTGGTATATACAGTCGGCCCTTCTTATACACTGATTTTTTATACATGGATTCAGCCATCCACGGTGTTTTGAAAATGTTCAAAAAAGTAAAATTTCAAATATCAAACCTTGATTTTCCATTTTTTTAATAAGAGACACCATTTTGCTATGTCATTATATTTAATGGGACTTGAGCATCCATGGATTTTGTTTATCCACGGGGGATCTTGGAAACAAACCCCAGGGGATAACAAGGGTCCACTGTATACTCATAATCAAGCCCATTTTCTATACAGAAAACAAAAGGGGTTAGTACAAAAAAAAAGTGTTTTTCCCCACAGAATAATTCCTGCACAATTTTTCAGGACTTTAAATACCTGAAGAAATTGTGCAGAATTTTGACTGCTCTATTCTTCTTCCTGATGTTGGAAACCCAGTCTTTATTATGAAAACTGATAAATCCCATCCTTCTCAGTAACTATTTTCAGAGCTTGGAACTCCTTCCCTAAGAAGGTCAGAATAAGCCTGTCCTTGCCTTCTTTACATCAGCAAATTAAAACATTTTTATGCTCTCTCACTTTTAGAAAAAGACTGGGGTAGATTTTTAATGTTCTTGCTTACTTGCTTGCTGTGTGCTTTCAATTCATTTCCAAGTTATGGTAACCCTAAGGTGGGGTTTTCTTGGCAAGATTTATTCAGGGGGGTTGCCATTGCCTTCCTCTGAGGCTGAGAGAGTGTGATGTGCCCAAGGTCACCCCAGTGGGTTTACATGGCCAAACTGGGATTTGAACCCTGGCCTCCAAAGTCGCAGTCCAACATTCAAACCAAAACACCACTCTGGCTCTCTGCATGTTCTATGTGTTCTACAGTACTGTTTTAAGGTTTGTAAGTTGCCTTTTAATGGATTTTAATGTTTCTAATGTTTAATGTTTTTAAATGTATCTATTGTTTAATAGTTTTTTAATACACACACACACACACTTTTATGGAAGCTTTTGTATGATTTGTATAGTTTTAATCTGCAGTGTTTTAACATGTATTATTAGCTACCTTTGGGGTTGCATCTACACTGCAGAATTAATGCAATTTAACATGCTTTAACTGCATGGCTTAATTCTATGGAATGCTGGGATTTGTAGTTTTGTGAGCGATTTAGCTTTCTCTGTCAGAGAGCTCTGGTGACACAACACACTACAAATCTCAGAATTCCATAGCACTGAGCCATGGCAGTTAAGCAGGTATCAAACTGGATTATTTCTGCAGTGTGGGATCAGCCAAAGTCTCATTGTTGAGAGAAGGTCAGGACATAAATGAAAATAAATAAATGAAAAGTACAGTGTCTAGATAAAGGGTATGTTTTTGGCAGCATGCTTCAACTTTAAAACAGACATAGATGTGGCCTATGAGTTGCCCAGTTTAGTGTTACAAATCCCTGATCTTCTGAACACACTAAAACATGTTGTTGCAGTTGTGTGTCTCCATGTTGTTACCAGTGTATGGTGGCCCTAAGGCAATGGGGTTTCCGTGGCAAGATTTGTTCAGAGGGTATTTGCCTTTGCCTTCCTCTGAGGCTGAGAGAGTGTGACTTGCCCAAGGCCACCCAGTGTATTTCCATGGCCAAGCAGGGGTTTGAACCCTCTAGGTCTCCAGAGTCCTAGTCCAACATTCAAACCACTACACCATGTTGGCGCTAAAACTGCTGGTCCTATTTGCATCAAATTTCCACACTATTTAGCTACATACTTCAAAGTCATAAGCAACAGGTCAGATTCTGAATGTATTAAAACATCCTCTGCTGCCAAACACTTTGAATTCTGGCACGGTTAAATGTGTGAATCACAAATTTTAAAAAAGTAAATCTCCTCTTTGTGTTGCATATATTATGAGCATGAGATCTTTACTCAGGATTTCCATCCCCTCTTGCAGATGGCACACCATCAGGGACTATGTAAGATTAAGTGTTGTGCTGTATGTTAAATATTTGCTTGTGACCATCAATAGCAAGGGCAAATGGTAAATGTGCATGACTGTATGCACCATATATGTATGCATGGTTGCATGTGTGTGAGTTGTTCTGTTAGCAAGGTGACCAGAGGCGTTCCTTTTCCTGGACAAATCCTACATTTCAACCTTATGTCTGTGGGTCCAAGAGAAATTGCAAAACATCCTCCTTTTTGTGCCATAAAACCTGTCCTTGTGTCATCCCAGCAGGCAAGCAAGAGATTGCTCAACAGATTTATTACCACCCCGGCTGCTGCAAAGGGCATGCAGAGAAGACTGTTGCTGCCCATGTGGTGGTTTTATTTGTTTTTTCTGATGAAGGTGTGGAAAGGAAAGCAGGATCTAGGTTCTTGAAGCAGATCAGCAGCACCAAGTGAAAGGTGTGCAATTTGGGTTGAGGAGGAAGTAGGAGAAATGAGAGGGCAAATGGGAAAACTATAAATGAAAGTAATAATTTCAATATAGAGTCAGTCAAGGGTTTGTTGCTAGTAAAGAACAATGTTAAGCATCTGTTTTGCTCAGAGTTCTATAAGTATCTTGCAAGCCAACAAGGCATTTTAACAAAGGTAATTTCACCAGAAAAATATGGTTGACTACATAATAAAATATAGTATATGTAATATAAACCATATGAAAATATGTAAATAAACCATATGAAAAGAATTTATATTTATATTAATGTTTTTAGCTTTTCTTTAATAATGCCCTACATTTTTGGTGTCTTGTCCTCCTTTACAGTTATTACATCTGATTAGCCTATCTGTTAGATTGTTTATTGGAGATTAACTTCATTCAATCTTGAGTCAGGTAGATATCTTAGGATTTCATCTCCAAGTCTCTGTGTCTCAAATAAACTAAGGTATGAAGGAGCAGAGTAGACAAAATGGCCATAAACATGATTTGCAATGGTGCTACAACAGTTGGGCAACTTGTGTTTCTTAGATGTCATTCATAGATTGAACTACAGTAGAGAAAGACTAACTATGGCTTAGTCTGGATGTATTAATGAATCACAGTTTTGGCCACTGGTCCATTTCTAGAGCTACCATACTAAGAGATTCAAGTGCCAAGCAAGCAAAAGTAAAAGTGGACAAGCAGCTTAAAAGCTCTGGTTGGTTTTACATTTGGAAGCTCAAACTAAGATCTGGGTTTTAAACATCAGTTTCTACAAACCTAGTTTGTCGTGAATTTTGAACTGAGCCAATATAGTCAGAGGAATTTCATACAGGTAGCCTTCCATCCCCACAGATTCTGTATCCACAGACTCAACCATCGTTGGCTCAATTAAAAAAGAAAAGAAAAGAAAGCCCAAAAGCCAACCTTGATTTTGCCACTTTATAAAAGAGAGGCCATTTTACTACCCCATTGTATATAATGGAATTTGAACATCCATGGATTTTGGATTCCCTCCCCGCTAATGAATTTGCAAGGGGGGGCATATTGTATAGGGCCCCCAGAACAACACTGACACACGCAGGCTTAGCTGAGCAGCTGTGTCTCCTTGTGATGGCCATGAGATTATGACCATTGTGAGACTTTGGTATGAGATTTTAGGTCTAGGCCTCACCAAATGTCTTATAAGACTCACAAGTTTCATGGGACTCCATGGGATCTAGGCAGGCCTATATAATAACAGATACTATATATAGGTCTGTTTTTGTTGTTCTTATGTGCCTTCAAGTGTGGTGGAGTCTCCTTTGGAGGTCTTTAAACATAAGCTAGATGGCCATCTGTTGGGGTTACTTTGAGTATGAGTTCCTGCATGACAGGGGTTAGACACGATGGCCCTTGAGGGCCCTTCCAACTCTATGATTCTGTGCTTTGGTTATTCTTGTCCTAATTATGGATTTCTCATCAGGACTATCAGATATGGTAGTTTATTATTGTTTTTATTTATATTTTATATTACAGTGAACCCTTTGCTTACGGGGAGATCTGTTCTGGACCCCACCCTGCCACATAAGAGAAAAAAACGTGTATGCTTGAGCCCCGTTAGAAGCAATGGGGCGCGTGCATGCCACGCGTGCCCCATTACTTCTTCCAGGGTGCGAGAGGAGTTTTTCCGGTGCGGCTTCCAGCGTATGCTGGAAGCTGCGTATGGTGCACCCACATATAATGCAGGTGCGCTGTATTGTTATTTAGACAGACCAAAATAATAACAAATATTATATATATATATATATGCATGCTGGTGCCCCATATGGCCATTTTCAGCCAGACTCTCAGAACCACCACTTGCCTTCTCTTCAGATGATGTGAGCCTATGCAATTCCAGACCTTCAGTATGCTGGCTGCCTTTGGAGACCAGAAAAGAACTTTTCCAAGTTATTGCAGCATGACTTTTTCACCTTCCCAGTGATTTCCTTCAGCTCCATGTGGGAATTTTCTTCCCTTGACTATGCCCAATCCTGCTTGCATTGTGAGTGCATAACAAGACTTCAGTACCATTATTGAAGCTCTATCACAACTGCTGGATATGATAGGGGGGATTGCTGGACACCCTTTAAACTGGGAGGAGGGAAACCATGAGGCATCAGGTGGAAAGTGGGTTTCCCTGTAGGTTTGGGCATCTGCTGTTTCATTCATTTCTTGCAGGCTGTTCAGGACCCTATTGTGGATTGGCAAATATTGGCAAGCTTTGCCACAGGCTTACCAGACCTTTGTTGCTGCCTGATATCAGGCTGGAATACACAAAGTGTAGCATCTTTTCACCCTTTTTCCTATCATTTGATTGCTGTAAATGATGTCAAGTTTTACCTGTTGTAATAAAGTTATGGCCACCATGTTTAACGCATGATTTGGAGTCCAGCCTGTCTGTCTCAGTACAAAAGCATGAAGAACTGAAAGAAAAATGTTTCCAGTGGGGAACATGTGTTTAAAACATTTTCAGCCTTCAATTGCTAAGATCTGTCGATCCAGATGTGGCTTATCTCATACACAGCTTACTGAAGCTAGGCAATATTCAGTTTTCAAAATCGTCTGCCACTACATTCATTCCTAAAAGTCTACAGTCCTTAAGAGGTCATAGAAATAGTCATACTATCATCCATTTGTTACCTCATAGAAATAAAACCTGAGCCAAAAAAAAGAAAGAAAGATGAGCCTATGCTTATGTACAGAAACTGCAGCAAAAAATATGTTTATGTTATTTGCAATGCGTTGACATAACATATGGTATTCATACAATCATATGCAATCCAGGAATTTGTTCCACATTTAAACCTGGCTCAAGCTTCTTAATAATTTCTCCAGTCCTTGCCATTTTATAATCACTCTTCTGTTTTCCTCCTTCCTTCATTGACCAGTGGCTGTAGGATACGTCAGTTTTAACAAAAGCGGAAGTGAATTTGATTGACAACAGAAGAGGCTTCATTTTAAACCAGTACCACAAATGTGAACTTCAGAGGGGTAAATTGCCCCGATCTGCATAGAGGCTCTTCAAACAACTAGAGATTCCTTTTTAAAATTCAGGGTACAATGCTTGTTTGGTTTTAATGTTGCATTCACATGTGTATGTTTTACTTCTATGACTACAACATGATGATGCACCATCTCCAAAAGAAAGAGCAAACAGCAATTTGGAGATAGCATCACCACCCTCAGTGTACATAAATGCAGTGGTACCACTAAGGTTGGCATCAGTCAGTGCAGTAACTCATGGTGTCACCCCCCTTCACTGACATCCTCTTCCTCCTATCCCACTCCATACAGAAACTTCAGTTATGTTTTTGTATTAATGTGACTCATTAATCATAATTCCTGTATATGACTGAATGTCATGGTAATAGTTATGACATGAACAACTGGAAAAATTAAAATTATACCTTTAAATTACAATATCATATGCACAGCATCAATGCATTGTGTCAGGTGGTTGGAGTGAAATTTTGGTAAAAGGTTTGTTTTTAAATATTTTTTTCTAATTAATTTTGTTATTGTTTTTACAATAAAATGCATAAAGTCTGTAGATTAATAACAAAAACAACAACAATTAACTACAAGAGCCAAAGGTATACACTATCTGATGAATAGTTATTCTGCAGCAGAATCAAAAAATTAGCTGTCAGCAAGAGCCAGAGAGTCCAGCTTGTCAAGCTGCAGCGTGTCTGTCAAACACGCCATCTGTGAAGTGGGAGCTTGTAATGTAATGGGATATGGGCAGATGCCACAGCCTGTTTCTGCCCAAAAGCAGATGTTTGAGGAGTAGTGGTGTCAGCTGCCCTTAGGGTGCCATGTAGAGTGGTATCCCCCCAGTGTCCTACTCACAGCATGAATTCATGTCCTACTCTTCAGTTCCTTTTAGATTTAGTTCCGAGCCTTCTGGGCCAGAGGCGAGGGCACTACATAAGGGCCCTCCAACTAACCCCGGGCCCCTTGAGAGAGCATCATCTCGAGAAGGACAAGCTCTGCTCCTGAGCTAAAGTGTGGTAGTGTTTCAAGACCCAGGCAAGTTTGGAGATTATGCAGGAGATGACCTGCCTGCAACAAAAGTCCCCTCAGGAGCAAATAACTCCTCCAGAGTAAGGGCACATTTTCTCAAGAGGAGTTTAAACAAATGGTTTATAGTTGAGTCCTAGTTAGAGCTCTTGTATTTTAGATCTAACAATCTTTGGTGGGTTACACACCGCCGAACACCGTGTGGAATGGCCGCCGCCATTTCGTACGGACTCAGTCCGTACTAGGGTTAGGGGCGTTTGGAAGAGACACCCCTTTCTAACCCTAGTACGGACTGAGGCTGTGCTAGCATGCCGGTTTGTAACGGGCCTTTGTTTGCTTGAAAAAATGTTTACCTCCGGTTCCAGTTTGTGTTAATCATTTCCTGAGCCTTGTTACATCTGTCTTGATCCTTCATGCCTAAACCTGCCTTTGCCCTTTTATGATTTACAGGTAAAGTGACAGACAGGTTAGACTCTGTTTGAAAGCCTACTTCTAGATCACAGTTGCCTGACTCAGGATGCATTCGCACTGTAGAATTAATGTAGTTTGACACCACATTAACTGCTGTGGTTCAGTGCTATGGATCTTGGGATTTGTTGTTTGTTGTGGCACCAGAACTCCCTGACAAGGAAGGCTAAATAACTGTGGAACATCATCTCGGGAAACAAAGCTTGGCTCATTTAATTCTTAATTTTCATGACTGCAAGGATTGTGCTGACCATAAAACAAGTTCAAAAGTCCATTTTGTGCTACTACTTTTATTAGGCCAACCCACAACAGCACAAACATCTTGACCGGCTTTCAGAAACTTTATGAGGTGAAGAGGCACTTAAAGTATGCAGGAGGGGCCAGCACATTACCACAATATGTGAAAATGCCCTTGTTTTCACCTTTGTATCAATAAGCAGTGAATTCTGGGTTTAAAGGTTGACTGGATCCTGATGCTGGACCTTATCACACAT
>NC_056523.1:231075874-231080461 GCF_019175285.1 Sceloporus undulatus
CCAGTCCTTAGGGCTGGAGTGTGGCTTTGGTGTGACTTCTGGACTCTTAGGACGCATGCATCATTGAATCACCATACCTCCACTGTGACTCGAAGCAGCTTTATTTTGGCTGTCTGTAACAGGCCATTGTTTTCTCTGGGTTTTCCAGCCTATGTGGCTGCGTTCTGGAAGAGTTTATTTCTGACATTTCACCTGCCTCTGTGGCTGACATCTTCAGAGGGTGGTGGCATGGAAGTATGTGGGGTATATATACTGTGACTTTTGGTTGGGAGGAAGTGATTTACATGTTAATCTCTGAGTTGGTCTGTGTTGGCAAGGTCTCTGGGTCTCTATTTAGTTAGTGATCCATTGCCTGTTGAGATAACCCCTGACCCTGGGTGGTTTTCATTTGCATGTATTGAGTCTTGATTTTGGCATTTTTCAGGACTGGTAGCCAAATTTTGTTTACTTTCAGTGTTTCTTCTTTCCTGTTAAAGTTGTCCAGGTGTTTGTGGATGTCAATGGTTTATAATATGTTCTGCTACTGTTGAGTTTTCTGGATGACCCAGTCTGCAGTGTCTCTTGTGTTCCTTGATTCAGTTTGAACACTGCTTTTGGTGGTCCCTATCATGTAGATTTGTCCGCAGCTGCATGGTATGCGATAAACTCCTGTGGCTGTGAGAGGGTATCTCCTGTCCTTCACTGAGCGCAGCATTTGCTGGATCTTTTGGGTTAGTCTGTAGATCATTTGGAGGTTGTGTTTCCTCATCAGTTTCCCTATTCTGTCTGTGACTCCTTTGATGTATGGTAAAGATACATTCCCTTTGGGTGGTTTTTCATCTTCCACTCCTGTTTTTTCTTTCTTTCTGGGTCTGGCAGCTCTTCTGATGTCTGAGCTGGAGTAACCATTAGCCTGCTGTGAAAGCTTTCGACTTCACATCGACTTCACATCGACTTCACATTTCGACTAAACATTTCACAAAACTACTAATCAGAAAATTCCATACCATTGAGCCATTGCAGATAAAGCGGTGTCAAAGTGCATTATTTCTGCAGTGCAGATTAGATTCAAGTCATACATTTCCATGTCATGAGCTACAGCCTGGGGAGGCAGATGGTGTGGAGTCAGCTGGCTTTGAGCCTGTGATTTTTAATGTTCACTAGTAGAAGGTAACAGGTTAAGGAGCCAGAGGCACATCAATACAACAGGAACTGCTATGAATAAATTGTTCCTATATTACATATTTAAAATAAAATAAGATAGAAAATAATTCAACATAGAATCAAGGAAAGGTATATTGAGGGTGTGCAAATTTTGTGTTTTTGTTACTTTTGCCGCTGAGGGTAATATATGCCAACACTGTGGCCAAGGGATATTGCCGCTGGTAACTGTATTCACATGAATCTGTCCATCAGTTAGAAGTGTAGTGTAATGAATACCACTATACTATCCAGATGAAGAGAAGCTGAGGAGAGAAAAGCAGATGATTTGTTGCAAAAAACTAGGTGACATCTATAGGAAAGGCAAAGGCAAATTGTATATTTTCTGGTTGTGTTTATTCTCTTAGACTGAGCACTAGTTGGATACAGTGAGGGACCAGCACAATGGTTGTGTTTCTCTGCTCTCATGGTAATGTAGGATTGCTTTGCCTTCTCTTTGAAGAGAATAAGAGAAGTCTCTAGTTTATGTACAAAGCTGAAAATCCCAATTTCATTTATTAAAGCCCAAATTCAGGGAAGAAGAACTGAATACAGTTCCAATTATATGATTCAAACCTTTTCACATGTGCAGCTGGATGGTGACAAAGATCAAACCTATGTCCAAATTCTTTTCTTTTACAGGTGGAATGAAATCATTACTCAGGGTTGCTCTCTATAGTTACAGTCTTGATTGAAGAGGAGCAGCAGAATTTAGTGAGTTGCTCTTGTGTCACACTGAGGCCTTCATTTTGGAAGACGACAGCTTGATGGATTGAGCATCCACAGCCAAAACTTCTTGTATCAGGCAGAGGATCTTGGAGCAGAACCTCGAGCATAGCTGAGGATCAAGACTGAAGTGGGGGGAAAGGGAGGGATTGTGACATATGCCCATCTCCTTAAGCTGCTTTCCATCAACAAAGTCATAAAACAAAATCAGCATGTTCCTCTGCCATTATTCACATCAGGGCAATGGCATCTTTCTCTGGCACCCAATCTGAGGGAGAAAAAAAATGCCCATCAGTTACTAACTGGAAACACTGTTTTCAGGTTTATCACTTGAAAATTAACAAGAGGAGGCCCTTTTTCAATTAAAAGCCCTTATTTGCTGCCAAGGGCTAGATGAATTAATATTTGTGGAATGTTGCAGGGAGGGCTTGAGAAGTAATAAGCCAAACCAGTTTCCTACCAAACACCACACATTTAGGGGCATGTGTTTTTAATTCCATATTAAAAATTTTCAACATATGTAGCAACAATAGTATTATAGCTTATGGGACAGATATCGAGAACAATGCGAAATTAAATTCTCTGTCTTGTTTTTGAATGCCAAAATTATGCCCATTCAAAGGTAACAATTCAGTGGTTTTAAAAGCTCAATAAAACAGTTATGTCACAGTGATAAATGTGTTGATGAAACATTGGTTCTCCCCATTTGGGCCCCTGAACCCTGGCCACTTCTACTTCTATGCGCTTGGGATGTACTGGGATCTCTGCTACATAGTGGTAGAAATGTCGAGGATGTAGTGGTATTTTGAAACTACCCATGCCTGCATGCATGCTGTCATTTCTTCCCCTTTCCTAAAGCCCACCCAGCCTTTACAATGGTAAAAAGAAATTATTATCAAATGCCATCAGTCCTTGGAGCTCTGACCTCCAAAAGGGAACCAGATGTGGTATGTAAACATTATATTCCAACTATTGTTAAAGAGGCTGTTGGGGGGAAAGGAGGGAAGCAATAGTGTTGACATTTTGTTGGAATATATGATTTAGTCAAATGTGATGTAACTTTTTAAGAAATTCAAGTACAAGAAGAAGTAAAAAAATGTTATTCAAATGTGATGTGACTTTTTACAAAATGTCAACACAAGAAAAAATTAAAAAAAGGGTTGTTTTGGTATTGCTCCTTGTTTTTATATTGCTCCTTGTTTAGAAATCCTTAAACAAATGGGTCGACTTTTGTCTGCCTTATTAGGGATGCATCTAATAATCTGAATTACCTAAAATGCACAAAGCTACCTGATGTATGCGAAAATGGAGCCTTAGTGGGAAAACCAGAAATCATACAATGAACTAGTTATTGCCATTTGCCCCTCAATTGATGTTCTCAAGGTTGGAAAACCTCTTCTGAGTGGCTCCAAACACAATGGCCCCATACAGACAGGCCGAAATAAAGCTGCTTTGGGTCACTTTGGAGGTAAGCTGTTTAAATGTTGCATGCGTCGTAAGAGTCTGGAAGCCATGCCAAAGCCACAATCCAGACCTAAGGAATGGAGTATGGCTTTGGCGCAGTTTCTGGACTCTTAGGACACATGCATCATTTAAACAGCATACCTCCAAAGTGACCCGAAGCAGCTTTATTTTGGCAGTCTGTATAGGGCCAATGTTTCTTGTTCTTTCATAGAGCTTTCAAAATACTCTAACACAAGATATATTGAAATAAGAGGATGAGGAGAGAGGTTACCTTCAAGGGATTGTACAGTGGGCCCTTGGTATCACTGGGGTTTGGTTCCGGAATCCCTTGTGTATACCAAAATCCATGGATGTTCAAGGCCCGTTATATACAATGGCACAGTAAAACGGTATGCCTTATGTAAAATGGCAAAATCAAGGTTTGCTTTTTCGGAATTAAAAACACAATTCCTTTCCATACACATGGATAAGAAGATAAAAGTTCTTGCAATGACATGTGCTTATTAACAGAGTTACCTGAAAGCATACAAACCTCTTGGTAATCCATACAGCATAGAAATGTTAACTTTGTTCCCAAGGACATTCAGGAAATGTCGCCAGTGGACTCTAAAGATACTTGCCACCTCAGTAAACTGCAGTGAGGCCTTTTTTATTCATCAACTTCAAAAGCAGGAAAGAACAAAACCAAAAAAACCCTTGCTATTTCAAGTCATATCTCTAACCAAGGAGATCCTATAACCTTTTAGTCTGCCTCCTTGTTTAAAGTGAAAATTTATTAATATTTTTATAAGGTGAATCATATAAAAATTGTTTGAGAAGATTTTTGTTCTTTTTTTTTTTAGAAGCGCCAAAGGAGTTAGAGATTAACCGTCGGCCAACTGGTCTTGTTGGTTGGTGTGACTCCTTCTCTGATGAAAATAAGAAGACTGCAGGCTGCTTTTAGCAAAGTGGGTAATTCTTAGGCCTGTACCGACAGCCAAAATAAAGCTGCCTTCGAGTCACTTTGGAGGTATGGTATTTCATGTGCTTGTGTCCTAAGAGTCCAAAAGCCGCACCAAAGCCACGCTCCAGTCCTAAGGACTGGATTGCAGCTTTGGTGCAGGCTTCCAGCTCTTAGGACTCATGCATATATTGAATCCATACCTCCAAAGTGACTCGAAGCAGCTTTATTTTGGCCTGTCTGTAACAGGCCTTAGACACATATATGTGGGGTACCAT
>NC_056523.1:231080486-231081618 GCF_019175285.1 Sceloporus undulatus
GATCAATGCTTGCTAATAACAGATCTACACAACAATATGAAGAAAAGTGGAAAGGAGTAGCAGAATTATGAGAAGATAAGACTGTAATGTCAAGTTAAATGATGCTATATCAACCCTTGTTCTTTTTCTTTCCTTTTTTTCTTTTTCTCCTAATTTTTATGTACTGTGCAATAAATAAATAAATAATAAAAAGGAAGAAATAAAAGGTTGTTGAATGCAATACACAGAAGAGCTATATAAAAGAGATCAAAAATAGAAGAAGAAAAGAAGAAAAAAAGAAAGAGACACGGGAAGATGAACATAGGGGGATGAATCCCAAATTCTAGCCATCATTTCTTTAACCAGCTTCAAAACGGAGTTGAAAACCATCCTGTTCTGAGAAGCCTTCCCAGGCATTGCATAATTGTCACTTACTATCTGATGTTCTTTTGGCGCCTGTTTATCAAACCATTTCCTGTATTGCTATGTACTGTATATGCATTATCCTACTTGAGAGTATGTATTTTCCCTGGAAGAAGATTAACCATCCATTATGAAGCCAAGCCCTCTTTCCAGTCCATCTGCCTTGGTCCAGGCCTTGGAGGTAGAGAGGAACTGCTGGACCTCTTACCCTTTCCCTCCACCCCTCCCTTCTCCTTCTGTGTCATGTCTTTTTAGATTGTAAACCCGAGGGCAGTTAGTTAGATCCGTCTAACTAAAAAGATTGCATGTACAGCACTGTGTAAATTTACAGTGCTTCATAAATAAAGATTAATAATAATAGTAATAGTAATAATCATAATCATAATCATAATCATAATCATAATCATAATCATAATAATGACGTGGAAGCTGCAATAAGAGAAATTGGGAAGAATAAGTCACCAGGAACAGATGATATTACAATTGAATTGCTACAACCCAAAAAGACAGAATCAACTCTAGTGCTAACTAAAATATGCTAACAAATATGGAAAACAAAACCATGGTAAAAAAAAAAAAACAACACTTGTAAAAGATCAATATACATCCCCATCCACAAAAAAAGGAGATACAAAAGACTGCAGCAACTATAGGACCATAGCACTAATTTTCCACGCAAGCATAATTATGCTCAAAATTCTGCAACATAGATGCCAATCATATATACGGA
>NC_056523.1:231081643-231100375 GCF_019175285.1 Sceloporus undulatus
TCTTTTTTTTTTTTTTTTTTTTTTTTTCTTTTTTTTTTTTTTCTTTTTGCGCGGCAGGTGAAGGGACGAGTCCAGAAGCACCCCCAGACTGCGCACGGAAGTCCTTCACGGGGAGCGTGGTGTGACCCCCATTCAGGACAGGTGGACCACCTCCATCCTGGACCAGGCGGGGGGACACCTATCACTAAGTACGCTTTCTCTGCTATTCAGTTTGAGTCGGTTTTCTCTCATCCAAGCCCATTCCTGACTCTAGGACAGGCCACGAGAGGAGAGACGCCTCCCCCAAGTCACTGCATCAGGCGGGAGACATAGCGAAAACTGCTTTGGGTGTATCAGCGTACTGAAAACCCCGCGCCCCATGTGTCTCCGTGATGACTTTCTCCCAGCGGTTTTCATGTAAATGTTAACTAGCATGGGAGAAAGACTGGCTCTTGAGGGACCAGGTTTTAAGGGCCCGCTCGCTGGAGCACAGTCTCCCAGCTGCACATCTGGGACCTCCCAGAGAGGTAGGAGCTGAAACCACTGGACGCGCATGCCCGCTTCCACTCAGCATGCGCCCCAAAAGGATACCATGGTCTATGGTATCGAACGCGCTGAGATGTCCAATGAGCACCAACAGGGGGCCACGCTTCCCCGTCAATGCCAGACGGAGCTCATCGACCAAGGCGACCATTGCCGTCTCAACCCAATGACCCAGCCCGGGGAAGGCCCGTTTGAAATGGGTCAGATAATCCTTTCATCCAAGACCACCTGAAAGCTGGATCCGCAACCGGCCCTCTGATCACCTTTCCAAAAAAATGTAGCAGCGCAACCAGGACCGATAATTATTATGAACCAGGGGGGTCAAGGGAGGGTTTTTTAGGATCGGCTTTACTTATGGCCAATTTTAAGATCGCTGGAAATCGCCATCCATGAAAGATGTTTAATTATCCGGCGGAACAAAAGTGTTACGCGGTCCCCCCTGGGCTGCTAACCACGGACGGGGACAGGGCTCAAGGAGAGCAGGTTGTCTTCCGAACCTTCCGAGGATCTTGTCCACATCCTCGGTAACTCCCGACTCAAACTGTCCGTACAACACCCGTCCACGGGGCTCTGCCGCTTCACCCTAGGTTCTGCCATAATGTCGGCGTCAGACCTTCGCTTATACGAGAAGTTTTATCACGAAAAAGTCTTTTTAAACAAGTTCACAGCAGGCCTAGAAGGTTCAAGATCTGGTTAGGGCGGGAGGGAGCTGAGTTAGCCCTGGACCACCCTGAACAACTCTGCCGGGACGCGACTCCGGTACGCATCCGCGCCCCATAGAAGGAGTCTTTGTTGCTGTATTGCCTATCCGTAGTCCTTTAACAGTCGGTCTATGAGAGTCTTGTCGTTTGAGCAAAGGTGTTCCGCCCACGGTACTTAGCCGTCGCAGGACCCGCTTCGCCCGAGATCTTCTGTTATACCAGGCTTACGTTTGGAAGCGGGCCGGAGAGGGCCCGCTGGGCGAGTTCTGTGTCAGGCCCCAGGAGACCGGTATTCCCGATACCGGTTGAGGGCATCAACAGAGTCGCCGTCATTTCCAACCGTGTTGAGCCCCTCTACTCTTCTTGGAACCTCTCAGGTTCCATCAGCCTAGGAGGGTGGGGACCATTCTAACCGGTCCGCCACCCCCGGGGGGGCTCTGGGTAGAGGCCCTGATTTTAACCTCTACCAGGAAAATGATCCGTCATTGACAAGGGGGAATATTATCTATTTCACCACGGCTTATCCGCCTCGAACAGAAGACCACATCGAGAGTAGTTTAACCCGCACAATGCGTAGGACCCATGTATTCAGCTTGGACAGGCCATGGCCGTCTTGTCTCATGAATTACCGAGCCGCCACCAGCGGACAGAGAGCATGCCGTGAGGGAGATGTTGAGTCCCCCAGGAAAGACGCTGGGCGTCCCAACATCAGCTCAGCAAAACCACAGCTGTGTCAGTCGTTAAGGGGGGGGGGGGGGAGTCCGCTAATGCACGGGGTGGCCGATACACTAACAGAAATCCCCAGACTGTCCCTAGCTTTCGGGGTCAGCTAAATACACTCGATATAGGTGGTCTGTCGCGAGGTGGTTCTGGGCAGGGACACCGGTTTTTTCCTATGTACCACGGCCCAACACCCCACCCGCCCACCTAACCTGCGCTGGTCCTTCACGAGTACCGGCAGGCAGGGCCGAGCCCACACAGCATCCCTCAGGCCCCAGCCAGGTCTCGTTAATGCAAGCCAGGTCCCACTTAGGAGTCCTCCAGGAGATCCTGGAAGGATGTGGGTTTGTTTATTAATAGACCTGGCATTGCACAGAGTCAGCGACAGGGTTTGTGCACGGTTGGAGTACCCCTTCAGGTCCTTCAGGTTGGAGGGGGACAGGAGGCGATGAAGATATGCTGCATTGATGTCTTCATCCGTGGCTTTACATTAGATTTAACAACATGGTGGATGGGATGATGCAAGAGGTTGATTGAGAAGAAATGTCCCAGTATCACCTTCTGGAACTTACCATATAGGTAGGAATGAAAACATATCACATCACTATGCTCCCACTCACAAATGAAAAGCCTGGCTAGAAGGATGTTACCAAAAGCCGTTGAAAAGTCACAGAAGAAATTAACTGGGGTCACATGGTGGTGAACTGTTGTTTGTTGCCATAAAGTCAGCCTAGCCTAGTAAGATGCTGTGGTCTGATGGATGGCACTTGTACCAAAATGTGTTTGGGGCCCAACAAGATCACTCACTTGGGTTAAATTAATGGGAAAATACATGAAATGAGATAATGTCAGGGCTTTTTTCCCCATCTAGTTTCTCTGTTTTGGGAGCTTCTTCCAACACAAATAGGATCAAAGAATTACGATGGGGTTTGTGTTTCCATGAAATCCTACTAGGAAGTTGTTCTTGCTTAATATAATCCCTGAGCATTGCACTGTGCAAGTTTGGGCACATGAGCCATAAAGCAAAACTGTTTGCATATGACAGGCCAAGGGTTTTAATTTTTGACCGATGTTCTTTTTTAAAAAAAAACTCAAATAAGTTTTCTTGGCATTGATTATATATATATAGAATATATATATATCTAATTATATGATTGTAATGTAAACTTAGTAAACAGTTTGGAGCTAATTTGTCACTCAAAATAAGGCTGTGTCCCAAAATTACAATCAGAGGTCGTTTTCCATATTATGTGTGCCAGGTTCCCCTGTTGTCTTTGTGGTGTCCAGATTGGATTAAACTGAGAGAGGAATTGATTCCTTGGAGTTCATAACAATAAGGTAAAGTTGCCTTGATGTGCTTTTATCCATCATATGGATAAATCACTTGAAATGCAGATTTTGAAGATTCAGAGTAATTCAGCCATGGCAAGTTGTAGTGATGGGGGTGGTTACATCAGGTGTTCAAAGATTTAAAACCTTATTGGATCTGTACCAGCAAGACAGAAGCCGAAAGTAGAGGATTTGTAATGTCCCCATCCCCACCCAGACTTTTTAAAGAAAGCTAAAATCAGTTCCATTGATTCCAACAAGGGACTTAATCTCGTCAAGTCCAGGCTTAGAGTAGATCCGCAATGATTTGGAGCCATTGCAGGGAGAGAGAGTGCAAATCCACAGCCTCTTCCAGCATAGATCATTCCTCTCTTCCAGTGTCAAGTGTTTAAACATTACCTACTTACATGTTATTCTTGATTCAAACTAATCATGGACTGAGCCTGGATGTGCTTTTCTGGTGTTTTGTTTTTTTTTTTTTTTCACCCACCCTTTTTGCAGATTCTGCCTCCAAATAAAAGAAATATGTTTTGCTTTCTTTCATCTTCTCTTTGATCGGATTTAACAACAACAACAAAAAAAAATCAGATAAAAATGATCAGAGAGAGAGCAAGACAGAGAGAAGAGGGGCTCTTATTTGAATCCACAGCAGAGAAACAATTACTGTTTAAAACAAAGGTTGTGATATTGTTGTTTTCAGAAAAACGATGCTGATTCTACTTTTCCATTATCTGACATTTCATTGTGGCTTTGTGTGTGTCCCATTGCAAAATACATGGCAGACACACTCAAAATTACACGAAGGTCCTTCCTCTTTTTTATGTTATATGACAAAATGTGCCTCTTGTTAACCTTTTTCCCCCACAAATTCAGTGAAAAGGAGGAGGCAGATTAATACCAAAATTGTATGAAACAGCGAGCACTATGGTGACATCTCAAGATGTGCATGCTTCCCACTTTAAATATGTTAACGTACGTTCCCAATTTTGAGTATTCTCTGGACCGCCTTATCAGAGTGCTTTTTAGCCTCAACTATAGTCATTTAAACAATAATGCAAGATTCTAGCACGGCCTAGTTATCACTTGATTTAAAATGGATTAGAAAATAATTCACTCTTGCTGGAGAATCTTCAAAACTGTAAATTTTCTGTGGGGGAAATAAGAGAATGCATCACACAATTTCACAATTTAAAGATCGCCTCTTAAAAATAGATCTAAGGCTCTCTAGTTTTTTTCCCTTGCAATGTAGCTATGTATCAGGTTTTCTTTATTTAATGCGGTAGGGGGCAGTTGTGATGATGTGGTGGTGAGGAAGAACAAGATACCTTACAAGAAAGAGGCGTCTATGTTCGCAGTTTGATTGGATAGGATAGATAGATAGATAGATAGATAGATAGATAGATAGATAGATAGATAGATAGGAAGGGTAAATTGGTTCTACTTGTGCTGGGGAAGAAAGAGAAACTCTGCCTGGTGCATGACCCAGCTGTGTGCACCTAGATTGTGAAATGAGGTCTAGATATGTATGCTATGTAAAAGCGTTTCCAAAAGTTACTTTTTTATTACAATACCAAATATCCCAAGACAGAATAGCCAATCTGGAGGATTCTACAGGTTGCAGTCAAAAAAGTACCTTTCCCAGTCTCAGAAGCCTATCTAGAGAATGTCTGGTGTGGCCTGTGGGCCAATTGTCGGAAGCTTTTGGGAAATCAACTATTAAATTGTTTTTTGTTTGTTTGTTTTCTGGGTTTTTGGGGGTTTTTTTACAAATGTATACACAGGTCTTTGATATAGATATGCCTCCTTGTGATTTCCTGCATGGCAGGGGGTTGGACTGGATGGCCCTTGTGGTCTCTTCCAACTCTTTGATTCTATGATAGAAACAGAAATTTGACAAAACATGTGCAGTTTGGATGAGGATGAAGTGGAGTTCCAACCTTGCAACCATCACAGACAGGCCATATCCTAACTCAAACTATCTTGGGACAACCATTAAATGCCTGTTACCAGGGGACTGCATCCACTTTGGATGAAACCTAAATTCATAAGCTACACAGGCTGTATCAGATTGATTTGGGGTTTGTCCAAGATGAAAGAGGACTCCCCCAAGGTAGCTCTGAAGAAATCAAGCCACTCTGAAATTCCACCTCAACATTAGGAAGAACCTCCTGAGGGTAAGAGCTGTTTGACCCGAGGAAGATGCTGCTGCCTCGGACTTGGAAATGGAATTTCTTTCTTTCGAGGTTTTTAAACAGAGGCTGGATGGCCATCTGTCACACAGAGTGCTTTGATGGTGTCTTCCTACATGGCAGAATAGCGTTGGGCTGGGTGGCCCTTGGGGTCTCTTCCAGTTCTAGGATTCTAGGACTCTGTTCTATGAAAGCTGCCAGTCAACTCTGGAGAGGCAGGCAGCCTCAGATTGTCTTACACTGCCCCTACAAGCACAATAAACAATGAGGAGGGAGAAGGAGAACAAGAAGAAGAGGAGGAGGAGAAAATTTGTGACTGATCGTTCTAAATTCTGGACAGAGAATAATTTAATTAGGGCTCTCGTTTTTTATTTCCAGCCACAGTGCTCCTAGATGGGAAGAGGCTTATCAGTTAGTTTCAGCTGAGGAAGAAACAAAAACAAAAGCTCCGGCTATATTTCATTCATTGTTCACTCCCTAATCCAGGCACATTTCTTTTTAAAATATTTCAAGCTACTTCACTGAGGTCACTACTACAATGCAAGCCATTTGCATACAAGTTCCCCCTAAAGCCATGGCATGGAGAGGGAGGTAAAAGTGTATTCCTTCCTCCCAAACTGTAAAGACATCCCTTTGTACATATATGTGTGTGTTCATGAGCTTTTTGTCTGAAATTTGGCAGGCTTCATCCTTTAACAAAGGCAGTGAGAACTCATGCCAAGGACCTATGCTAAGAACTTAAAAAAAATAGCAGCACCTTTCCATTTAAAGAACTCCAAAGAGTAGCAAAACCCTGCACATATTTTCTGATATTTGTCAGACTTCATCCACTCAGAAGGGGCTATAGTGCTTACAAAAAAAATTGGGATGGGTATAAATAATAATAACAACAACAACAACAATAAAAATTTATTTATTTATTTATTTATATTTTCCCGCCTCTCCCAGATGGATTGAAGTGGAGTTACAAACCAATAAAACACATACAAAACACATCAATAAGCTACAATAACAATAATAATTCCATTAAAAACTAGCTCATCGTCAAATAACAATAGCAATAAAATTATGCAACGGTCAGAGAAGTGGAGCGATATCTCCTGCACAAAAAGGAGGAAGGGAAGGGGAGAAAAAACAAAACGTGGCAGCTAACTGGGTTTTATTTTAGCATGAGATTTCATGCATATGAACCCACTTCTTCAGATGCGGTGTGGAGATGTTACCCAAAATGCAAGGGTCCTGGGAGGGTACCCACAATTAGTATTCGACTGGGGAACTTTATTGGCTCGGTTATAACACCCGAGGGGGTCCAGGAAACTCAAAGCAGAGTTCAAGCCTATGTATGTTAGTTCCAAGAAACTGAACTCCACAGTCAAAGTTCCAAAATAGTTTTATTTATGAATCAAAGGTAATCATCATCTATGCAAAGACACTCACACACACACACATTCAAGAACTAACACAATGAAAACTGATAGCAAATAGCAACATAAAAGACTGCACATGGGACAATACTGTACTAATTTCAGAAACAGGCTTCCATTTGAGTGACACTGTGAAGTAGAAGTGGCTCAGCAAGCTGCTGGGGGATCGTGGCATGGCCAGCAATGATGAGAAACCAAGTGACGTATAAACAGAGTGTCTGTCTGACCCCAAGTGAACCAAAACTTGTCCTGGAGTAGAATTTGGGATTAAAGTGGAGTTTCCTGGAGAGAAGAATGGGAAGGGAAAGGGTGAATGGCCAGACAGTCAGACAGTGCAAATGTCCTTGGACAAAGGAGCATTACTCCAAGAGGAAAGTGTACTTGGATTTCTGATCTCTTCTAAGCACAAGGCCTATGGCTCATTATCACTCCTACTGCTGAAGGATTATGTAGATTCCAATCTTGATTGACCTACCCTTGGCTATGTGCTCTTGAGCTTCCCTTTATATGGCAAAGCCACACTGGGGTGCCCTTGCGGCTATGTGCCTCAAACATCCCCTTTTAATATCACCTTGATGTCAATAAAAGAGAGGGGTGAAGGGAGGCTAGACCTTGGGGTAACAGAGAGATACTAAAGCCTCGGGTTAAAAAAAGTGTATTTATACAGTTGTGGGAGTAGAATAGAATGCAATAGGATCCATAAAGATGCAAATCATGTCCTTTATCCTAACTTTTCAAAGGGCTGGATGAGCCAATATAGATCATTCAGATCTTTACACTGATCTGTTAGTATTGATGCCTGAAATCAATAAATCTGCGCGCCACCAGTTTCCTGGGTTCAAAACTCTCTCTGAGAATACTTCTTTTGACTTATGGCTGTTAACTCTTTGGAGAAGCATAAGAAGATATCAGTGTCACAAGGAGCTTCCATCTATGCCTTGAGGATTACCTTTTACCACAGAGACATTACAAGACTCCTCATTAATGACACCTGCCCAACATCCACCCTTTATACACTTTCCCTAAATGTATAAGGGCCAGGGTCCCCAGTGTCTTCCTTTCATAAGTTTTATATCTTCACGTAGCATGTTTTATGTGCTTATATGGCTGTGAATTCACTCAGGCAGAGGCTTCTTTTGTAACAAAAAAAAAAAACTGAACTTTATTAAACTAATAAAAATAATCATAATAATAAATGACTTATTTGTATCCCACCTCATCACAAGAATCTGGGCATGTGGCAGAATTTACAGCCATATAAGCACATAAAACACGCTACTGAAGATATAAAATATGAAAGGAGGGCACTGGGACCCGCCCTTATACATTTAGGAAAAGTGTATAAAGGGTGGATGCTGGGCAGGTGTCATTGTGGCCAGAATGTAGCTTAGGTAGATAGTTTCAAAGGTTGGTATGGTTACAATAATTTAACATTAGAGATACAGTGCGCCCGCCGCATACATGGGCGCGCCATACGCGCCCTTGACATACACACTCAAGGTGGGGCAGAAGGGGCGGCCGCATCCCATTCAATTGAATGGGCGCCTGCACTCGTTGTGCCCCCGCGCACCCGCGTCGCCGCGCACGAGCCCCATTGTTTCCAATGGGGCTCGAGCATAGCGGAATCGCCTTACGCGGAGGATCCGGAACGGATCCCCCGCGTAAGGCGAGGCGGACTGTACTTCCCACTCAATCTCTCTTTATGAACTCCCCTGAACAGAACTCTGACATAAATTATCTGCCTAAACCCTTACTCCTTCAACAGAATCTAGCTGCAATCCAACTCACTGCATTCACTGAATTTCAACTAACTTCAACTGACTGTTAACCGTCACTCACTCCTCCCTTTTATATCTACTGCTCCCCCAGAAAGTCCTCACCCACAGCCAGCCTGAACCAGGACTGGCTGTTGGGAAACCAAGTCTGCCAGAAACTCACGGGTCATTCACACTCACTTTTTTTGGATTGCAGTGATCTGACGAGATTCGATAATGTGATACCAAATCAAAGTTGACACTACATTTGCCATGATCCATGGCAATTTAACCCTGTTATGTTCACGTTACCATTTAAATCAATTAAAAATGGAGACAACATTTTGATCGTTCTGGTGGCGGGGGGTTTACTGCCAACTAAATGATGCACACCTTTGTCATACTGATGATGCAATTATTTAAAACTACTGTCTACTGTGGCCATGAAATAGCAAATATGTGCATAAGCTGTCAAAAAATTTTAAAAGAAGTACACCCCCTAATAATGTTCCCAGGAGAACCCACTCCCTGGCTTTGATGAGCTCTGGGAATCAGCCATCGGTGCAGATAAAGGAACAACGGCAGAAGTGGGAAAAAGCCAGACTGCACTTTAAAGAGATCACTTTCCAAGGTGCAGGAAGTTTGAGTCCATTTCACTTCTGGAGCTGCTTTTAGTGCCGAAAGGGAAAAACAATGGCGCTTGGCTGACAGGGAGTGAGCAAAGGGGTAGGCATGATCCAACCCTTGTGCATTAACCCCTCCGTTCCTATGCTACAAAGTGAATTGACAGCTAGTTCCCATTTGCAGCTGGTAAAAAAAAGACTAGTTCTTTTGAAAAGATGCTGTAAAATCTCTGGTTGCAATAGAACCGGGTAAATGGGGTTTTTTGCCAGTCCGCCCCCCCTGCAAACTGCACCAGATCTACTCAGTACCAGTGTGATTGATCAGTTTCCACACTGGGTTATTTCATAGTGTGACTGAGCCCTCAGTTACATTCAGTGTTCCAAAGCTGAGGTCCGCTTTGGACCTGAGGTGAAGTAGTTGATACCTGAAACTATCCAGGTAACTGATTGGATTTCTTTAAAGAAATGGGTACTGCTAACTGTTTTTAAAAAGAAAAAATCTTAACGTAAGTGCTTGAAACTTATAAATTTAGCAAACAAACATTACCAAGAAAAAACCAAAATAGGTTTGCCTTGGAGTCACCATAAATCAGAAATGATGTGAAGGCACTCATGCTAACTTATATCCAAAGAAGTACTAGATTATTATTTATAGGCCCATCTCATGTGTGTCTCAGTTTGGAACCCTTTCGCTCAAGGATTCTTTGGCTCAAGCCGGAGAAATCTTCCCCTCTCTGCACAAAAATTAAAGAAGTTCTCCATCTGTGAAAACTATATTATCCCTACCAAGGACATCAATATATTATTTTCTCATAACTTTTACTGGTCTTAAAGGCTGGCTCTGCGGAGATCTTACAGACAGCTGTGACTGTTAAAAGTTAATATAGCACTACAATGACTGATCACCTGGCTTCAGCCAGTAGCTCTTCCTTGCAAGGAAATGACTTCATGCTTGGACTCATTGTTCTGCTTTTAGTGGCTGTCTATCAGAAGTACCCTTATAATTCTGGCATGAGAGTCTCAGGGCTTAATGATATCATTCAGAAGCTATGATGGGCAGCAGTTTCACCTGTATGATGCTTACTTTTTATGGCTTGCTATCTTTTTTGTAATTGTAATTTTGTAAGCATCTGGCTTGGAAAATATAAATTTGCCTAGCATGTAATAATTGCATGCATTGAAACTGAAGTCACAGTATGCATGCTGCTGTTCATGGCTTCAGACACCATAGAGCCTAAGGCCGAGAGCAGAGACTTGTGGTGCTGCTCAGGACTCTGGAGGGAGTGGGATGATTCATAAGTGGGAAAGGACACATTCTTCTTTCAACCCATGCCTTTTTCTGATGTGCCATGTAGCGCTAGCAGGCTTCTAGTGTGGAGGCTGATCATTTGATAAACAGGGAGAGGAACATGTGATTCTGCAGAAGGAAACAGACTTTGGGAGGGGCAAAGTTTTGGCTGCACCGTGTACAGCTAAAAATGTAAGGAAACAAACAAGCAAAGCTTTATGGAAAATAGACAGGACATATATTAGGTAAAATGGAGAAGACAGAAGAGATAACAGTATGGAGGTGTAGATTTATGGACAACACCTGATGGCCTATATAGAAGCCAAATCAACTACATAATTGGAAGCAGAGGATAGACAAGAACCATTATCTCAGTAAAAACAAGACCAGGAGTAGATTGTGGCATAGACCATGAACTACTAATAGCAAAAGTTAGAGGAAAGATAAAGAACACTAAGGCCTGAAACAGACAGGCAGATGGGATTGGCTTCCGGTTGCTCCGGGAGAATGGCGTTTACGTGACACACACCCATGGAGTAGCCAGAAGCCACCCTGGGGCCACCAAAGGTGGGCCAAATCCAGCCCCAAAAGGAGTGGATCTTTTCTGCTCACATTTGGAACCACAGCAGGAGGCACCCTTGGGGCCACGGCATGTGTTTGCTGCAGCCTCATGGCGATCAGGCTGGGACTGGCTTCTGGCTGCTCCTGGATGACCATTTGTTTTTCCCTCTAAATCAAATAACATGTCAAAATACAACCTGAAGATCATCACAAAGTGAAAAATAGATTTGCACTATTAATCCTAATAGATCAGGAGCCAGAATAACACTGGACTGAAGTCAGGAATGTTGTTAGAGAGGGAAGCAGAAAGATAAGCCTCGGTGGATGACAGATGAAACTCTATAAATGAAACTGTACAAGCAATGAAGGACAGAAAAGAAGCAAGCATGAAAAGTGAACGAAAAAGAACCAGAACCCTGAATGCACATGTACAACAAGGATAAGGAGAACAATAATAATCAATGCAGTGAAATAGAAGCTAACAACAAAAAAGGAAGAACAAGAGACTGCTTCAACAAGATCTGAGAAAGTCAATAAAAATTTAAAACAGGAGTGGGAATGCTCTATGACCAGCAGAGGAACATATTACATGACCAAGAAGAAACATAAAGACAATGAAAACAATACCCAGAAGAATTATATAAAAGAGACAAAAAGATGACAGATTAATTTAAAGAATACCTATCTGAGTAAACCTCCAGTTTTGAAAAGTGTAGTGAGAGCTGCACTGAGAGCACTTGAAATAAATGAATTACCAGGAACTAAAAGCATACCAATAGAGCTATTCCAAGCTACAGAGATAGAATCTACTCTAGTTCTGATTAAAATCAGTCAACAAATTTGGAAAACAAAACAATGGCCCACTGGCTGGAAATGCTCAGTATATATTCCAATCCCCAAGAAAGGAAAAGCCAGGAACTGCAGTAATCAAAGGATCATTGCATTAATTTCTCATGCAAGCAAAGACTTTTACCATATATGAAGTGAGAATTGCTGGATGTCCAAGCTGGGTTCAGGAAAGGAAGAAGCCATAGAGATTGTACAGTAAACATATGCTGGATAATGGAATGTACTACTAAGGAATATCCAAAGAAGATCAGTCTGTGCTTCGTAGACTATAGTGGGACCTAGACAAGCTTTGCAATCTGGACAGGTGCAATGCCTTTGCCTACATGGACAGAAGGCCTTTTTCCTCACCCAGATTTATCAAACATGCTGGACAGAAGCAATTGTTCATGAGGATCATTGCTGAAATTTAAATTTGGTATCTTTTATACATCAGGATCCTATTGAAAATGGTGCCTGCTAGGACTACAGAACAGCACTGTTCTTCTGCTTCGTCTTTCCTTATTGGAAACAGAGGAGCAAGACTCAGTAAGCATTCCTGTCTGAACTAGTAATGTAGCTGTTGTTACATCAAATGGATGGGTTGCTCTTGAGTCTGCCAAATCCTTGTTTACTCTGATGTCAAAAATCATAGCTAACCCTTTTATAGTGGGATCTGTTTGTCAAAACATGGATCTTTCGAATGTTTGCATACCTTTGTAAGTTGGAGTGTGATGCTATGCCAGATTTTATTGTCTTTTCATACCATGTCAAACAATATTTTTAAAAGCCAGTAAAGCGAAGCTGTGTGTGATTAGGAGGTTCTTCTTTTCATAATTTTATGGTGCATGTGAAAATTATATAAGTTTTCATTCTTCCCGTGAACTATTTTTCTGTATGGTAAGAACACTTTATCAGATCAGAAGACAATAGACAAAGAGACAGATACAATTTCTGTTCTGGACCTATTGTATCAAGATAAAACAGGAGCACCTGTGGTACATAAATCCCAACTTGCATGTTTATCTTTGTGGTTGGGGCACATCAGCTGTTGCTTCTTCTCTGGATGCACTAAAACAGTCAGACAGTGCCCATACACAACTCCATCATTTGACCATTGACTGGCCATATTGATCGCAAGTGCAATCAATATGGCCAAGCAATAAATAAGGTGTAGCCCTTGCTCCTCTGGACAAGAGTCACCTCAGCATATGCTACCAACAGGATTATGGACACCCAGACATGCCCAGTGTTTCTTTCTTTGATCTCAATTTGATATACAGTGCACCCGCGCCATACGCAGGGGCGCCATACGTGGCCTTGAGCATACGCCCTCAAGCCGCGGCACGCGTGCGGGGCAGAAGGGGTGGCGCGTCCCATTCAATTGAATGGGCACGCGCGCCCATTGTACCCTGTGCGCACCCGCGCCACCGTGCCGCTGCTCACGAGCCCCATTGTTTCCAATGGGGCTCGAGCATAGGCAGAATTCGCCTTACACGGAGGGATCCGGAACGGATCCCCCACGTAAGGCGAGGACGCACTATAGTATTATTGATACTGAAGGCATCTTCATACTTTGCAACTATCACCCCTTTGTTGGCTTAAATCTCATTTATGTGAACTCTTACACTTGACTTTTGGGGGAAGCTGATCTTGAAATTAACTGTCACTGCCAAGAGACTAGTTCTGCACAACTGAAAGGCCAAGAAGTTGTCTCCAAATATTTAATGGATGGAGTACTTCTCTGCTCTTTCTAAGAATGAAATTACCATCTGGAATAAAATGAACTTCAATTGACTTCAAGTAATCTTTGAATCCATCCGTCAAATGCAGAAGACAGCTTCAAGAATATATTTTAAATGTATTCAAATACCACTTTCACAAAGTCCTGCTCCATTGCCTCATAGTGGTATGAGTGTGATCCTGGTCTTTCAAAGGCTACGGCCCTGTCTGTATGGCCCAAATAAAACATCCTTCCCCCACTTCTCTGGGGAAGGATTCCTGACAACACAAGGCCCGATCCCTGGTTCTAGTGCTGACCGGGCATCTTCTTCTGACCAAGCAAGCAACTCACTGTTGCCACAGCCATGCCAGGCATCACAGCAGGCCTGCTGTGATGCCTGGCATGGCTGCCCAACATCACAACGGAGGGCTACAAAGTAATGTGGGGGTCATTGAGACAGGTCAACTACCAGAATACTCTTTGCTGTTCCCAGCATATTCTAGCATGTGCAGACACCACCTACATCAGTAAAATGTAATTTCTGTAAGGTTCTACCAGGCTGGAAAGGAGGACTGCGAAGACTCGCCAAGGCAATTACTTAGAGGCTGGTTCCTAGAGGAGTGGCCACTAGGTAATGAACTGGCCTAGCAGATCTACACAGATGTAGTAAAACAGTTAACATACAAACTTTTTAAGCCAGTTATTGTGAAGTTAAATAAACCAGATACAAAACAAATCAACAAGACTGTTCAAATACCAATGATGTATTCAAATCTTTTACTCCATGTCTCAAGTCTCTACCTTCATGTCCTTGTAAGATAAAGTCAAGTCAAGTCTCAAGTCAAGGGGCTGAGACCTACTCAGCAGCCTGTCTCCACTGAACACTGGGGGAGCCTTTTAAAGCTTATGAAAAGCTTTTGAAGGATCCTTTCACCTCAAGCCTGTTGCCTAATACATTTGTCACTGCCCTCCAAGAAAAGTATCACCACACTCTGGGGGTAGGTCTTTCCTGCAGCTCAAAGTGAATGATGACAGCAAGTTGGTCACTAAAAATATACAGTGGACCCTTGTTATATGCTGGAGTTTGGTTCCAAGATCCCCCGTGGTTAATAAAATCAGTGGATGATCAAGTCCCATTCAATATAATGACATAGCAAAATGGTGCCCCTTATAAAAAATGGAAAATCAAGGTTTGATATTTGAAATTTATACTTTTTTTTAACATTTTCAAACCATGGATGCTTGAATCCATGTATAAAAAATCTGTGTATAAGAAGGGCTGACTGTATAAGTTGCTGGTTGAGTTGAGCCAGCACATCATTTATTGCCGAGTCAAGTTCAAGTCAAGTCATTGGAGCTACTTAAGTCCAATTTGAATCCAAGTCCTTTGACTCGAGTCTACATTACTTCCAAATACATTCAAAACATAATTTCTACAAATTAACAGGAAAGAATAATCCAGTGAACTTCTCTCCCAAGTGAGCAATAATAGAAATTGATAGTCAAATTAGGCAGCATGTTATTCATATTATTTGGCCTTGTGTGATCTGTTTAAAAAAGAAAAATAAAAAAAAAAGAAAATAAGAATTGGGCTGTGGCATGTAAGAGATTTGCTCTCCCCTCCATGCAAATTCACAATGGTATGAATTGGCTCAACCCCACCCCACCCAAAGCTGTACAACAGCTACTGTTTTCAATAAAAGGCAAAAGGCTAAAGCTGTGAAGCACTTCATATGTGTAGTTTGTCACTTCTGCTCTTTGTAACTCCTGGGCAAGGAGTCCTGAAGACACAGGCCCAATCCCGTTGTTCTGGTGCAAACAAACTACTGTATATACTTGTGTATAAGTCAACCTCATGTATAAGTTGAGGGAGGTTTTGGGGGAGCAAATCAGGATTTTAATATGACCTGTGGGAGAAGTTGAGGGTCAAACTCAGGAGCATATAACAAAGGATCTAATGGAAGGGGGAGGCCACTTCGCATCCTTCTTCTCCCTCTTGGGACCTCTCCCAAGGGTAGGGTTGCCATACCTGAGGCCTCCAAACTGGTAAATGTAGGACAAGGTTGTAAAAATGTAGGCCTTTTTTTTTAATTTCCTGGCCAGGAAATTTTAAAAAGGCCTGCATTTTTAACCTTGTCCTACCTCCTCCCAGCTTGGGAGGAAGCCTCGACCTCCTCTCAGGCCAGGAAGGGGCGGGGGGCTGCCCGTCATCGCAGCCATCGCCGCGGTGCCAAGCGGCCTCCTCCTCCTCCCCGGTCTCGCAGAGGCCTGGGGGACCCACGGCCGGAGCTCCGATTTGCGGAGCTGCCTCCAAGGCCTGGCTGGGGCCTGGGAGGGAGCGTCTCCGTGGCCAGAGCTCCGACCACGGAGAGCCTCTCTGGAGGACCGCGTGGTGCACGCGGGGCGGGAGTAGCCGCGGGCAGTCCGGCCCAGTGGTGTGCCAAACCAGACGGGACCGGGATGGCACCGCCCAAACAGGGATAGCCCACCTACAGGCGGACATGGCATCCTACTAGGGTCACATTCTAGACATGCAATGTGGACACAACCTCCAATTTCCCTCCCTTCCCCACAACTTTGCCAGGCTGATGACTTGCAAAAAAGAGAATACAGGCCTGTTACAGACACCAAAATAAAGCTGCTTCGAGTCACAGTGGAGTATGGTATTTCAATGATGCATGGTGTCCTAAGAGTCGCAGAGTCGCACCAAAGCCAATGCTCCAGCCCTAAGGACTGGAGTGCAGCTTTGGTGTGGCTTCTGGTCTCTTAGGACACATGCATCATTGAAACACCATACCTCCACTGTGACTCGAAGCAGCTTTATTTTGGCTGTCTGTAACAGGCCATGGTTTCACAGAAAGAACTCTGTTTTGGCCTCAGATCTTTAAAATAAAAAATAGAATGGGAACTTTTAAAATATCATTGATCACTTTCCTGTGGCATAAGCTTAGTCCATGTCTACTTTCCCCCTATTAACTGAAATACTGAGTTTAACTTTTAAATATCTCCAGTGTTTTTTGATTCAAGTTTTGAAGGAAAAGTGGCAAAAGTAATAGGGAAGGAATGAAATGAGGGCAATTTATGTCAGCCTATAAAAACAATACTTGAAGCAGAGATATTGTTTGTTTCTGTGGCTTATACTGACTATGTAGCTGCATTCTGGAAGATCTTTTTCCTGACGTTTGGCCTGCATCTGTGGCTGGCATCTTCAGAGGGTGGTGACATGGAAGTGTGTGAGGTATATATACTTGTGTGACCCTTGGTTGGGAGGAATGATTTACATGTTAATCTCAGTGTTGGTCTGTTGTTGAATGGCAAGGCCTTAGGATGGAAGGATATGTGTGTCTATTTAATTAGCAATCCGTTGTCTGTGGGGAAATCCCCTGATCCTTGGTGGTGTTCATTTGCATGTACTGAGTCTTGATGTACAAACTGTATGGATTTCCCAAGATCCACAAGGATTCCATTTGACTCTGAACCATAGTAAGCACCGTTGGATCCCCCAAGTATGACCTGGCTAAGTATCTGGTCACACAATTACAAACCCATATAACGTGAACCCCCCACTACATGAAGGACTCAGCTCACTTCATAGGAAAAATTAACAACCTCAGACTCAAACCTGGAGATGAACTAATCAGATTTGATGTGGTCTCTCTGTTCACCAGTGTCCCCATAATGGAAACTATAGCACTCATCTAACAATTTTTTCCAAAAGAATCACAGCCATGTTTGAACATTGCCACACCACAAGCTACTTCTAGTGGGACAATGGGGTCTATGAGCAGAGAGATGGGATAGCCATGGGAAGCCCTCTGAACTTCCCATGCCAGCAAAGTTTTACATGGAACACTTTGAAAATCAAGCCCTGGAAACAGCACCAAAAAAGCCCACAACATAGTTCTGATATGTGGATGACACTTTCACTATTTGGAGCCACGGCGAAGGAGATCTGACTATGTTTTTGAACCATCTGAATAGCATCCACCCAAACATCCAATTCATGATGGAAAAAGAAAAGGAAGGGACATTATCATTCTTGGATATCCTGGTTATCTGCAAACTGAACCAATGATTGGGCCACACGGTGCTCTCTTCCAACTCTATGATTCTATGATTCTATGGTATAGAGAAAATCTATATACATGGACAGATACTTACACAAGAACTCCAACCATCAACTGGAACAAAAAAGGAGCACAATAAAAACACTGGTAGAGTGCACAAAAGAGATATTTCTGGAAGATGAATTGAATCACCTAGACTGGGTTTTACAGGCTAACTGTTACTCCAGCTCAGACATCAGAAAAGCTGCCAGACCCAGAAAGAAACACAGGAGTGATGTCAAACAACCACCCAAAGGGAAGTTATTTTTACCATACATCAAAGGACACAATGGGGAAACTGATGAGGAAACACAACCTCCAAATGATCTACAGAGTGACCAAGAAAATCCAGCAAATGCTATGTTCATCGAAGGACAGAAAAGACCCTCTCGCTGCCACAGGAGTTTATCACATACCATGCAGGTCTACACAGGGACCACTAAACACAGCATCCAAACATGAATCAAGGAATATGAGAGGCATTGCAGAGTGAGCTGTTAGAAAAATCGGCAGTAGCAGAACACATTATAAACCAACCTGGACATAGAATGCTATTTGAAAACACTGAAATTCTGGACCATGCCAGCAAGTACCAGGTCAAAATACACAGGGAGGCCATTGAAATCCACAAACACCTGGACAACTTCAACAGGAAAGAAGAAAGACTGAAAATAAACAAAATTTGGCTACCAGTCCTGAAGAACACCAAAATCAAGACTCAATACATGCAAATAAACACCACCCAAGGTCAGAGGGTTTCCCCATAGACAATGGATTGCCAATTAAATAGACACACATCCACCGCGCATATCTTCCCACCCTGAGGCTTTACCATTCAACAACAAACCAACACAGAGATTAACATGTAAATCATTTCCTCCCATCCAAAGGTCATGCAAGTATATATACCCCCACACTTCCATGCCACCATTCTCTAAAGATGCCAGTCCTGGTGAAATAGCATTTT
>NC_056523.1:231100475-231102934 GCF_019175285.1 Sceloporus undulatus
AGTGATCTTCTTGTAACAATGGTTCTCCTTTATAATTATTCAGGCACTTGGCTACATGCTTGACATCACCACAGGTGGAAAAGGTTATTTGAAGGGAGGGTAAGCTTCATGGGTTAATCACATTTGAGCCATTCAGATACAGAAAAAATTGCAATATTTCAGGACAACATTTATTGAAAGGGTGAATACTTTTCTATCTCTTTTCATAGCAATCTGTAACATGACTGCTAACACATGAGCATCAGAGAAAATCTCCTCTCCCTTTTCTGGTGAATTTTTTTGTGAAGCTATTCTTAATCTCGGAGCGGAATTGCACAGGCATTTCTATGCCCTCTCCTAGCAGCTCCATGTCTATGATTTTGATTGCTGATTACACCCAGAGCTCCTCCAATCTCCTTGAAAGCAAAGAAATAAAAATACTGCCAGACCTGATAATGACTCTCCAGTCAAAGCTAGGTTAGTACTAGACTCCAGCATTTTTCCTGTTTGACTTTCTGTCGGCTGACCAGAGGAGCAGCCATCTTTCCCTCTCACTAATGTCCCTCAGGTCAATGCAATCTTATGATACAGATCATCACCTAAAGCTACAGAAAGGTGTTTTAGAGTATGGGGGGACCCTGATTGCTTCACTAGTATTGGCTAGTCCCTCCTCTCCTCAAAAACACTCTTAGAATTTAGAAAAAAGAACAATAACCAATTGCTGAACCCTCCTTATTATCACAAGGGATGATAGTGAGTACACCCCCATGAGCATAAGAAGTACTGAATTTATTTATTTCATTTGTCTCAAGGATTTATATCCCACCTTTCTCTCACAATGGGATTCAAGACGAGGATGCAAATTTACAATATAAAGCCGTGTTACCATCTGTCAGACCATTGATCTATATGGATCAGTGTTCTCTGTTCCAAGATAACTGGCTCTCCAGGGTATCAATCAGAGAATACACTGCCTTAGCCCTACAAGTACCTGACGTACTTTTAAAATAGAGAAACTGAACACAGGACCTTCTGCAGGCAAAATATAGGCTGCTGCTGGTTCAGCTACAGAATTTACAGATTACATCCATTCACAGAGAGAATGGCAATGGCACCACAGCCAACACTGCATAGAGGGAGGCATGACAAACCCCCTTTTAAGATTTGAACACAGAAACCCAGAAATGAGACATTCTATAATGAAACAAGAGAAAGGGTTAAGAAATACACAGGGAACTAGTAGGGTAGCAGGGACGTAGCTAGGATTTTAGGAAGGGGGGGGTCCAGACTAAGTGCCACCATTATAATGAGGCTTGGGTGCGGCGGCACAGCAACACACACCATTCATTTTTCTAATGGGGGGGGGGGTCCGGACCCCAAGAACTGCAAGATCAGAGCAGGACTTTTGAAGATAGTTTGACTTGGAACTCTCATTTATAGGGTTGCCATAGGTTGAATTCAACTTGAAGCTAGTTTACATCAATTATGGTTTTCACAATTGAAATCACATAATTATAGGGGTAGGGGGGAGAGGGCACAGGCAGGAGACTTTGCATAAGAGGGGGGCAGAAGACAGAAAGAGAGCTCAAGTAACATTAGTAGCTTGATGTAAGATTTGCAACACACTGGCAAAGATTTCTAATTCCATTATTTCATATCACCAGCAACAAAACCACACACCACTCCTAAACCGTACGGTGAAATTGGGTGGGGGGAGATCTTTGCAAAAGGGGGATAAGCAGGCATTGATCTTTGTGTGAGATGAATGGGAGCTACATTCATTTCTGGTATTCAGCAAATAAAGTTCTTTGCTCAGAATGGTATGGTTTGTTTTCTTTTGCTTTGTTTTATTGCACTTGGTTCTGGCTGAAGGATCTCAAAGTTGTAATGAAAGAGAAAACATTTGCCTATGATTTTGAAGAAGTCTTTCCATCCCTGGCACAGGAAGAGAGAAACTCGGACCTAAAGTATATGGGTAAGGAAGCATGAATGGAGAGTACCAGCCATGACTGATAAGCAATCCTAACAAGGATCACAAGAAACCTCCTGCACAGCCTTAAGTAAAGCTGTGGATTTGAGAAGCATGCATGGGGATGGTGGGGAGGGACGCTAGTGTGTGTGGCCTTCCTCCCTGTTTCTTGGCCCTCATGCATTCAGAAAACCCCTTGATTCATTTAAGAAATGTCTGTCTGAAGTTATATTTCTCTGCCCTCTGGTAGTTGCACAGCATCTCACTCAAAAACAGTTTGGTTCCAGGACACCCCCCCCCCCCCCCCATACAAAAAGGCATGGGAGTTCACATCTCATTATATAAAATAGCACAGTAAAATGGTGTTCCTTATATCAAATGCCAAAATGAAGATTTGCTTTTTGGATTTTGTTTTGGGGGGGGGGCATATTTTAACATTGTGAATGATTGAATCTGTGGATACAGAGGGCCCACTGTGCAGAGAAAAAGGAGACCCTTTTAACCTGACTAC
>NC_056523.1:231103034-231111109 GCF_019175285.1 Sceloporus undulatus
GTGAGCCCAGCGACATATTGGCACAGCACAATCATGGAGCCCCCCCCAACCAATGTGGCCAGCAGTGGCACTTGTGATGCAATCTGCTGGCACAGTTGGTGGGGCACATAACATGTAATGACACCCACAGTAAGCACTACAAGGCCCACCGCCACCAGCAGTAGCCACAGATATGGAGGGAGGGGAGGCCACATTGAGCCATGACACGGCCATCATCAGGGCTGCCACAGCCATCTTTCAACCATTATGCCCATTCCTTCACCTGTTAATACAACTCCAGAGAGATACATTTTGTATCTATATAAATGTGCTAAACAATTGATGTTAATTCAATAAAAATGTTCTAAGAAGTAGCCCACACCTCAGAGCTGGCTGGCTCAGTGAGTACCTGACAGCTGTGGTGGGCTGATGAATACATTTATGCATGTAGGAATGCCTGCATTCCTGTCAGGAGGACCACCCTCTCAGCAGGGTTGGGGGGATCCAGGCACCACTGAGGTTTTCTGATGCCTGTAGGGGTGGGAGTTTCTTGGGTGGAAACCTCCATGGCTCCCCCTCCACCTGGGGTGCTGGAGCAATCCAGCCCAGTAAGGTGGCACTAACATAGCCACCACCCTAGGCTAGCCTGATCTGTGCCACAAGGGTGGCCAGCAGGGAGATCTGGGCCACCAGGGTGACAGTGAGTTATTCCTACTGCTGGGGGGGCATATTTGTCCACCTGCCTTATGTGACCCGCTCTCTCTCCCTGAATTCCTGTTTGTGATCTACCTCCCTCTGCATACCATAGAAGGTACCAGGAGATCTGCGGGGCATACCATAGATAGCAGGGAAGTCTGGGCCTCCCTTGATGGACTACCAAATGCTTCTCCTGGATATCAGGGGGGTTGTGAGTGGAGATTGATTAGAGGGAACCTGCTCTATTGGTGCACATATGCAAGATACTAACAACATCACAATGAACCCCTCCATACATTGCCTGTTCCCCCTGTGCAAGCTAGGGATGGCAGCAGGCAGTTAGTAGCAGGTCAGGTGCACCGATGCAACTTGTTTCACACCCTGCAGAATGTCTAGCATTAGTACTGAATGATTATTACAGTCTCATAGTATATCTGCAATGCAATGCACTTGTCATCTGTAGGAGAAGGCATACTCTGCATGGCTGCTCCTGCATTCCAAAGCAACTCATAGCTGACACAACTTGCTGCCTGCATGCCCTGGATGTCCTCATTGGCTTCCTTATCGTCCAGGCATGAACAGTTATGGGAGCAACTGACTGTGCAGGGGATGGTGGTGCCTTCCCCGCACTGGGATGTCAATCCAGAAGACTGCTCCATGGATGTGTGTCCAATGCATGTCTCTTCAGAGTCCTGGGGATCCTCCCAGTCAGCTGTGCAGAGGGGGAAAGAGTCATGGGTGTACTGCACCCACCCAATTTGCCACCACAGCAGTGCATGGACTCCTTTCTCTTCTGTGGGCCCCCTCAACCCTTCAATGCATGGTAGCTGGTGTGATGTCAAAAGCTCCTGGAGGCCACTGGCAGGGTGGTGTCACTGGGTGCTGGGCACTTGACCAACTGGAACCTGGTGAATGGTGGCACTGAAGAATGATGGCATCTCTGCAGAAGAAGTTGTTAAGGTCCTTGACATAGGGCATGGTGGCTGTACCATGGTTACTGCAAGTGTTGTGGTCATACACCTTTCTGTGTTACTTATGGAGGGCCTTGTTTTTCATCCTGCATTCCTCAGCTCTGCTTTCGTGGCCCTTGGCCTCGTTTCCTCTGTGACCCTCTCAAAGAAGATCAGTGTTCTGGTATGGTTGTCCAAGTTCATCCAAAATGGAGTTCTGTCCCCATATGTCTATGAGGTCAGCCATCTCCTCACTGCTCCAGAAGACCCATGTCCCTCTTTGTCCATGGTTCATGGATGCCCTATCATCAGTGCACGGAGCCAGTGGTGCTGCTGATCACTTGTTAACTTGTGAAATTGACTTGCAAGCAGGCAAAAAATCAGCATATGGCCAGAAATTACATTGCTGGCAGCATAGGAGCCAGAAAGTGAAAGTGCTGCTGCCTTCATGGGAACTTCTGGATGGCAAGGTGTCAATGGCTTACCCAGGCCAGGACACCTGCTCCTGCCCACTTCCACTGGCCACCTGACCTCACCCCCATTTCCATACCAGCATGCAGTCTGCACACTGGTGTGATAGTTCACACTTTCTGCCTTGAACTGCAGCAGCCTGGGAGTTATTTAGCTCCAGTTTTTAGCCCCAGAATGCAGTTTTGACCACATGCATAGTTTGAACATGAAGGCAAAACCACTTATTTTCACTCATTAGGACAATCCTTGAGACATAAAAAGACTGTAAAAAGAAGCTTCTTTGTCAGAAGCGTTGTTAACTGAGGTATGTGTGTATACATGTTAATGGGGAGAGTGGGGGTGAAGAAAGAAAAGAGAGATGATCTGTGACAAAACTTAATTGAAGAGGTTATAAAATAAGTTTGTGTGCTTTGATAGTATTTCCCAACATGACAATTTCTGGAGATGCTGAACTCCCACCATCTACAGCCATCAATTGTCTTATCAGACATGTAGTCCACCTGAAAAAACAAAATTAGCCAGGCCAGGGAAAGCAAATTTAAATGATCAAATAAAAGAAAATGTATTTTCGAAAGAGCCAATAACAAACTGTTCAATGGAGTCACAAGACTTGGAGGCCCTTATCTCTCCCCTTCCTCCACTTCAGTCTCACTCTTCATCTCTCTCTTTTTACTTTCTTGCACATACACAAGACAAGAGAATGAATGTTTCTATATGACTGTGTGTGAGAGAGAATAAATATGTGTGAGAGTGAAAGAATGAAAGCCATGACTGCGTGTGTACATATCTGTGAACATTGGTGCATATGAGTGTGGCTGTGTGTGAGACAGTACAGTCCACCCTTCCCTTATGCGAGGGATCCATTCTGGTCTCCTCGCATAAGGGGAAAACTGTGTATGCTCATGCCCCATTGAAAACAATGGGGTGTGTGCATTCGGCATGTGCGCCATTCATTAAATTGTACCACAGCTTCAGCGTATGCTGAAAACCATGGAAGGGAAGCCCACATATGGCACGGGCCGACTATATGTGTAAAATTTGCACATGTTGAGTTACTTATTGAATTTATTTAAATAAAACTGTTCCAATTTAAATAGTTATTTCCTTATAAAATGCAAAAATGTGAATATACATGACTGTTCAGACAAAACTATGCACACTAAACAAACAAAATACAGTGGGCCCTTTGTATCTATTGGGTTTGGTTCCAGGACTCCCCGTGGATACCAAAATCCATTGACGCTCAAGTCCCATTAAATACAATGAATATAAAATGGCAAAATCAAAAACATTTTTGGAATGTATATATTTTTTGAATATTTTCAAGCCATGGATGCTTGAATCTGTGGATAAAGAATTCATGGATATGGGCAACTGACTGTATTTTTATTCATATGCTACATCGAGTGGGGGGCATGACACCACAAGGAGATGTGAAGTAAAAAGTTTGAGAACCACTGCCCCAAAAATTAAGAGTACAACCCTCATGCATTCTTCTGTACATCCCATGGTTCGTTTTGAAAACTAATGGATCAAGCAACAGATCAGTCAGTATAACTCAACAAATTTATTTCATCCATTAGCAGGAATGACAATGAATGGATATTCCCATTTATAATGGGCAATGTTAACTAATTACTTTCAAACCTAAAATTCCAAACCTTGTTTTTTTCTCTGGGCTACAAGCCATTCTCTCTCCCAAGGAAAGTCTTCCTACTCAATCTGACTGTGCTCTCTTTTGCCAAAGCAATGGGTCTGTACAATAATTTACAGGTAAACAGAGGGATTAGGAGACTTATTCTAGAGACTTAGTCCTCATTTTCATAGAGATATGCTACATGGAGGTCTGTTTCTTTGGTTTCTTTTTTAGTTCTTTTTCTTTTTGAAAGCTATTAGTTGAGGTCATTTCTCATCTCAGTGGATCTCTGAGATTTATCTGCCTGACATTTTTGCTCATCTAATATTGAGAAGAAGCACAAGCTAAAAAGAAAAGGGCAAATCAGCAGGACTTGTCTCCTCTGGATAATGCATATAAAAATTAATCCAGTGAAACTGTTCAATCATGGGCTTAGTATGACCTGGAAGATCTTACATTCTCTCCTGAGATTTCCTCTAATACCTAAGATGATATAGATACCATTAATAATGGTTGAAGTAAAACCCGTTTTACACTCAAATCAGTTCAGAGTTGAAGTTGGAGACATGGAGTCAGTAAACAAGCTTACTGTGGCAGAGATTACATTAATTGTTAAGTTTATCATTAGCATTAATTATTACTTGTATTAAAAAAAACATGGAATCACTGAATTGCTAAACTGCAGAGTGGGAACTAGTCCCAAGAGTAGGGTTGCCAGGTTGCAACTACCACAGGCCCTGAGATTTTAGCACCAACAACTGTCAAATCCACATGCTACACCTCTAAGACAAATAAATGGGGAGTTAGTCTATGAAACTTTTTAGTCAAAGCTAACATTATGAACATGAACATTAATGGGAGTTTCCATTAATACCAAATGATGTGTACATTATTTACAGATGGGACAAGAACAGGGTAAGGCATGCGGGAATTGATAATCTTCCCCCCAGCATGTGATTAACATGATTTAATGACGGGAGAAGGACGCTTGCTTTCTGTGTGATAAAGTCCAGGTCTGGTAAACTTTTTATGAGCAAAAAACATTTTTAATTTTCTAGTTTCTTCCAGAATGTATTTTGGGATGATTTTCCCCCTTACAACAGCCTCCACTATTCTTATGACTGTCATTTTAGAGGCAAAACTATAAAGATCTGTTGTTTTTTTTTCAGGATGTCAGGGTGCTACTCTCTTTTACCCTTTTCTTTCTGTTTTGGTCCTTACAGATGCTCAGTCAGTGATTTTGAAGGCTGCTGTTTACCTTGCCTGCTGTATGTAAGCCCACACAGCTACAGTGTCTTGTCCAGGTTCCTTCACAGATTCAGAGGATGAGTCTGTCACTTGGGCAGCCTTTAACTTCCATTACAGGGGTGGGAATCATATGGCCCTTTAGATGTTTTAATTCTAGCTCCCAGCATTCCACGCCATTGGCAATGTTAGCTGGGGATGCTGGGAGTTCCAGTGCAACAACATCTGGAGGATCACAAGGCTCCCACCCAACCAAGGATCAGTACAGTAATGGACTGCTGATCCCCTCTAGGTTAGTAGGGCTTCACCTCTGTCAGCTAAAAGCTTACCCAGAATTGCTTTCTTCTTTATGCATTGAATATATAATTTTACCTTGCTTTATATTGTCAGGATCTTCTAAATATTTAAATGTTTGTAGTTGTATATGTAATCAGTTTTTATACACTGGTCTGACTACTTCTGTGGAATCAGAAGAAATCAGGAAACCAGAAGTCAGGAAATCAGAAGAAGATTAAAAATGGAGAGGGTGGCTACGAAAGAAAAAGAAAAGATCTTAAAATGCAAAGATATACCACTGAACACAAAAGTTAGAGTGTACAAGCCATTGTTTTCCCTGTTACCATATGAGAGCTGGGCAGTTAAGGAAGAAGATAGGAGGAAAATCAATTTATTTGAGATGTGGTGCTCGAGAGTGGTGAGAATCCTGCAGACAGCCAAAAAGACCAACAAATGAGAACAGACCGAGCCAAAAATCTCCTTGGAAACCAAGATATCAAAATGTACTGTCGTACTTCGGACACATCATGAGAAAGCATGAACCATTGGCAAAACCAATAATGCTTGGGAAGAGGAGGGGAGGGAAGTAGAAAGAGAGGAAGACCACATGCTAGATGGATGGACTCTACAGAGGAGGTCACGGATACGAATTTGCAGGAACCAAACAGAGCCGTGGAGGACAGGGGGTCTTGGAGATGTCTCATCCACAAGGTCACCATGAGTTGGGATCAATTAGAGGGAAGTTAACAACAACAACTATGACCAAAATAAAATATTTACTTACTGTAAGTATACATCCCCACCTGGTTCTAGTACATAAGGATTTGTTCTGTTTCCCCCATTCATTGAGCTTTCCTGCTGTCAAATTCTAGATAACATTTGGGGTAAACCAGGGTTCCCCACTTTCATTTTCTTGCCAATGGTAGTCAAGTGCACAAGGACTGCATCCACACTGCAGAAATAATCCGGTTTGACACCACTTTAACTGCCATGGCTCCATGCTTCTATGATTTCAGGACTGTCCCACTGCTGCCACTGTGGACCCATAGCATTACCATCCCAAAGGCCCGACTGAACATCTCCCTGTAATTTGAAACAGCAGGGAGAGAAAAAAGATGCCTTTAAATATAAAAGCAGTTATGTTAGGCTTTTTTTTTCCCCTCCCGCTCTTGCTGCTCTGTGCCATGCTCATGGCTTCTTTCAGAATGACACTCTGGCTTGCTTAAGTTGCACAAAGTGTTTGCATCAGCTTGGAAAGGTTACTGTAAATTAAAATGTCTGAAAGGAATTATGTTTTTGCCGAGTGGTTGGAGTTGCATCAGAGATGTGATCCAGAATCTTTGTTGATACAGTGCATTCTTAGAGGAATTGTCTGGGTTTGAACAAGGGGCAGAGAACACTGAATCCTCTCTTCCCAGCCCCCACAAAAGCTCCACAGGGGCTGGCTAGGGAAGGGTGGTGGGACAGAAGGGTGGCTATATATCAGAAGTTCATTCTTTCCCTTCCACCCACCTGCTAGATCTGGATTATGCATAGGAGGGGAATAACATTGGAAATATGTGATCGCAGAGGGCATTGACAGGAAGAATCTGGCTGGGTACTTTTCTGTACATGTTGAAATATCTCCATCTGTACATACTCACTTCTCCTGCTGGCATTTTCACATGTATCATCATATATACGTGTCTACAAGTCGACCTCGTGTATAAGTTGAGAGCAGGTTTGGGGTCCAGAATTATGCATTTTGATATGACTTATGGATAAATTGAGGGTAAAACTTAAGGGCATGTAACAAAGAATCTAAAGCAGTGGTCTCTAAACTGTGCTCTTTAAGGAATTTTGGACTTCAGGTCCCAGAATCCCAGATGATTGACCAACATGGCTGAGGCTTCTGGGAGCTGAAGTCCAAAATCTCTTAAAGGGCACAGTTTGGGGACCACTGATCTGAAGGATGAAGCAACTGAAAATAATGTCAAAGAACTTACAAAATTCCAGCAGGTATCACAGTTTGTGCTCACTCTAAAGGCTGGATGGATGAGCGCATAGAGGGAGATCAGTGCTTACAAGACAGATTACGCTCTTGCCTTTACACCAGAGGATAGTTCATTTGAAAAATTAGAGTTAAAATATAGTACTTACATTGACCCGTGGATAAGGGAACTCGGGGTTCTCTATTTTTTGTCATTTTTAAAGTAAGATTTCTAGACTTATACATGAGTATATACAGTTACTTAAAATTCCCTTGAGCTGTTCTCATGTAGCTGTTAATGCTGCTGTAGTTGCTGTTCCCACACTCATCATCATTTATACACTACCTTTTTCTCAAAATTGAGATTCAAGACAGCTTACTGATTAAAATGAGAACAATAATGGTTAACACACACACACACACACACACACAAAATAACTAGCATTAAACTATTAGCAATCTTAAAACAATTCAAAACGTATGATTTAAATGATAAAAACAGTTTAATACAGTACAATATAGCACACTCTTAAAAGCCTGTTCTTTGAAAATCTTCTCTTCTAAAAGCCCACCTGAATAAAAAAGGCTTTGACAGTCAACAGAAATAGTAGTATCATAGAAGGTTATCACATGGGGGCAAAAACGTCCCCCGATGTGTTCTAATGAGCATGAGCGCAGGCGCGTACGGAGCGTGATGGGAACCTGATGGGGCCCAGAACCCTAGTTTACTGCATGGTGGAATGGCGCCGCTGCCGCCAGGCATTCCCATCGGGTTCCCGATGTGTTCCAGGAGGCGCCATTTCTGGGAACAGTTTCAAAAGCGTTCCCAGAAATGGCGCCTCCTGGAACACAT
>NC_056523.1:231111209-231116700 GCF_019175285.1 Sceloporus undulatus
ATTCAACAATAAACTACAGTTCCCATGATTCCCTAGCACTGATCCAAGACAATTAATGTGGTCTCAAATTGGGTTAGTTCTGCAGTGTGTTTTGGACCCTCGTGATCTTCCATGGAATTGATAGTGGGATTCCAGAATGACTGATGGCTTTAACGTCACAGTAAGAAAACACTGATTTGATTTAGGACAACCCCAAAATAGATGAATGGGGAAATTGGTTGGAACACAGCAGGCTTGTTCGCCTTTGCCTTTGTTTCTAGCGTGAGAAGATATGTAGAGCAACTGGGAGGAGGACAGTGAGATCAGCAAACCCATTTAGCTTTCATCCTGGTATTACCTGGGTCTTTCATGACCTCTTAAGAACATGCCTGGCCCCAGCTATGAAAATCTAAAAATCTAAAAATATGGAAACCCCATATACAGTGCAGGGTATTTTGTTTATGCTAACACAGTCTAGTTATTTAACCCTTCTGCACACAGGTCATCTAGTGATATCAACATCCCTATATTATCTCCTAAGGCATTATATTGAAAAGGTTATGTGTAATGCAATTAATAACCAATTATAAAGTCATATATTTAAGTATTTCATTAGTTAATCCTTGTATATTGTTCCCAGTCATGCTGTTTGCTTTTTAAAATGTTGTGACTTCTATCTCTAAGTGGTCTGGGTGATGTGGGAGCATGAGGTGGATGTCTTGCTTCATCCTAAACCCTGAAAACCCAGGATTCCCTGGGACAAAATGCCAGCGGAGGGGCTGGTCATCAAGTCTGGCAGATCCTGGCATTTACAGTTTCCTCCAAGTTGACAGCATACAGTAGAAGTAGTTATGTCACCTGCAGAGCTCACACAAAACAGTCTTGTGTCCTATGGTACTTTAAAAACTAATTATTTTTACTTGGCATAAGTTTTTATAAAGAGCACTCTATCTCATCAAATGGATGGACTGGGAGATCATTGACAAACATAATTGGGAGGTAGCCCAATCTGAATGAAAGTGGTAATGCTTTAATCTAATTAATATTTAAAGAGCATTGTCTTCACTACAGGAAATTCTGTAGCCATTAATAGGTATTGCTATATACTCCAAGAAGTGTGGGTAGGAGACCCCACCACCTCTTTGGTGATTGAAATGCATTGTCAGTACATGAGCAAGATGATGCCATCATTAAAGCAACAACAAAACAAACAAACAAACAAAAAAAAACAAAAAAACAAAAAAAAAACAAACAAAAAGGAGGGGGGAGAAAAAAAGAAGAAAAAAAGAGATAGATAGATAGATAGATAGATAGATAGATAGATAGATAGATAGATAGAGAAACTATTCATCGCCCAGTGTAATACAGTTAAGGCTAAGCCAGCATGTCTTCTTCAAAGGTTATGCAAAGATCAAAGTTTAAATGAGAGCATAAAGTGGAAATGGAAAGTGGAAAGGACAGACATTGAAGATGGGTGGAAGAGGGAAAACATCAAACAAAAGTCCCCATACTTTGCAAGCAATAGCATGATCTACATTCCCAATATGATAGGTTCCCCAGTTCCGGGTGGTGAGATCTGTCATCCGGTCCTGAACGGGGTCACGCTCCCCTTAAAGGACTCGGTGCGCAGCTTGGGAGTGCTCCTTGACTCGTCGCTCCAGCTGACTTCTCAGGTGGATGCGATGGTCAGGAGTGCTTGTTATCAGCTTCGGCTGATATACCAGCTGCGTCCCTACCTGGACCGTAGGGACCTTGAAACTGTTGTACATGCTTTGGTAACCTCTCGATTGGATTTCTGCAATGCGCTCTACATGGGGCAACCCTTGTACCAAACTCAGAAGCTGCAAATGGTACAGAACATGGCAGCTAGACTGGTCGCTGGTACTTCCAGGTCGGACCATATAACACCTATTTTAAAAGATCTACATTGGCTGCCTATTCGCTTCCGAGCTCAAGACAAGGTGTTGGTTTTGACCTATAAAGCCCTAAATGGCTTGGGCCCAGGGTACTTGGAGGACCGCCTCTCCCCATATAGTCCGCCCCACACACTTTGAACATCCGGGACTAACTTGTTAGAGGTTCCTAGATCACATCTTGTGAGGACCTCACAGAGGGCTTTTACCATCGCTGCCCCATTTTCTTGGAATAAGCTCCCTGTAGAGCTTCGCTCCGCCGCCTCACTAGATTCTTTTAAAAAGAATTTAAAAACATACTTATTCCGGCTGGCCTTCCCACTTTAGTTAACTGTTTCTCCTCTGCCCCTTCTTTTCCTCTTCTAACCCCGGACCATTGTGATTTGATTGTTTTTGCCCTTGACATGTGTATTTTTCCTGATTCCTGTTCCCTTTTTATGCAGTAATGTTTTAACTTTTATACTGTAATTGTTTACTTTGTATTGTAACTGTTTTTAACTTTTGTAAGCCGCCTTGATCATTTTTTTGGAAAGGCGGGGTAGAAATAAAATTTATTATTATTATTATTATTATTATTATTACTTACCTGCTTGAAGGTCCGGAGTGGCAGCGACATTTTTTCCTCCGTAGGGAAGCTGCAGCCACCAAACCACACAACTTCCTTGCAAAGGTAAAAGAATCCACAAAACATGGGTTCTTTTTCTGCCACACCAGTTATGCCCGAGTGTGCCAATGGCACACTCATGACGTAACTGGTGTGATGTGACGTACGGACGCTATGTGTCTGTTACATCGTAAGGGCGGCGTCCATGTACACGGGGTGCCACCATTATGCTGCCACTAGTACATGCTAGGGTTAGGGACCATGTGGTTGTTGCGTGGTTCCGTAACCCTAGCATGGTGCAAGCACAATGTTTTTGCGCTGTCTGTATCGCACCATATAGTGCTAATTGCCTTTTCTATTGCAATATGAGTAAATCATTTTAGCAAGATTTTAAAACGGTAGGAATAATAGTAATAATAATAATAATAATTCCAACAACAACTACAGAATGGTAGTGCAGAATTAATGGAGGCTTAAACAGAGTTGCAGAATGGGGTGAACGAGGTGAGTTTGCAAACTAAAGGTTTGAAAATGAGATTTGTGAATTTCTGCTATAAAATGTATACTATTCCTTTACAGCTGCTTTGAAATTGCCATCTAGTGTTATTCAAAAACGTGTTATTTCTTTAGCAAACATGAAAGAGGAAATCAGAAAGCTAAATGAGAAATGTCAACAAGAGCTTAGATTTTCCAGGTGAATCAATAGATCTCTCATCAATCCAGTTTGCTTTAACAAATGGTCTAGAAAATACATGCTCAGCATAACTTTCTTTTCAAACCACCATATTACATTCAGAAAAGAGAGAGAGAGAGAAGGGAGATTCTGGGAATTGAAGTAAAAAGTACTACTTTGCTATTCACTATGTAGAATTTTGGAAAATCTTTTGTAAGCTTTTCTGTACATTGACAGGTTTTGCCTTTTCAAGAGACGGTGGCTTTTGATTCCCAGAAGTTTTGAAATGGAGAGAAGTTTGCTTACTGGTTGTGCTAATAATCAGAGAAGGAAATGACATCCATGCCTGTGAAACCCACCTCAAGCTAGACAGAGACACACAGTCTAAAGAAGTTTCTGTTGGCTTCTCCCTATGCTGTTTGTTAGGCTGGATACCAGTGATGTAGAGGTTTATCGCACACACACACACACATACACACACCCCGGTTATGGGATCTGGAATTGGACGCTCAGGGATGCCCACGACCAGGAAAAAACGGATTTGAATGCACAGCAAATCATCTTCAAAAGGGCCCCATTCCGTCCCCCGGCACCAAGCCATCCCCATTCAGTGCTGAGGAGTGTTAAATATTCTGGTCAGAAGTCTTCTAACTGAGGAAAATGGCACCCTGGTTGGATTCAGTGCATGATGAGGGAATGCCTAGCGGTCCAGCACTCAAATCAATGTGCCACACTGCCTCTGTAGAACATGTCTACATGGGCCAAATAAACCCATCTCATCTAGTTTTCACAGCAAGCAGTCCAGATGACATGCTTGGGGCCACATCCAGGCCTTTGCATCACCTCAGGACTTTGGTCTGGAGGAAAAAAAAGAATGGGATTTATCCTTGTTTTGAGCAGAAAATCCAGATATTCATACATGTGTATGGACTGTGCTTCATAGCGATGTTAGTGATGCCAGAGGAAGGAGGGAAGGGGAAAGGCCAACAAATATGGTGTTTTGCAATAGGCTGCTTCAGGACACACTGCAAATGTGGAAGGTTTGGGGTCCCCCCCCTTAATTTCAGCACAATGGACAAACAAAAGGAATAATTTAAATGTAGATTCAGTCAAGGGATTGTTGCTAGTAAAGTACAATTTTGAAATTTTGTCTTGCTCAGAGTTTCCCTCCCCTGGTGCCAAGCTGTCCCCATTTAGTACTGAGGAGTGTTAAATGTTCTGTTCAGAAGTCTTCCAACCAAGGAAAATGGCACCCCTCAGCACTGAATGGGGATGGCTTGGCGCCGGGGGACAGAATGGGGCCCTTTTGAGGATGATTTGCTGTGTGATAAAATCTGTTTTTTCCCGGTCACGCGTGGCCCCAAGCGTCCCCTTCCAGTTCCCGGGAGGGGGGGGGGGGGAAAGGTGTGCAATAAACTTCATATACTTGAGTCAATTGACTCACACTTAAAGCTGCTTCAATGACTTGACTTGGACTTGGCAAAAATGACACAGTGACTCGACTTGTGACTTGAGACTTGTATATTTTTAGTGAATGGCTTGCTGGTGCCATTCACTTCGAGCAGCAGGTAAGACTCACCCCAAAGTGCAGGACACATTGCTCAGAAGCGAACAGCAAATGCATTAGGCAATGGACTTGAGGTCGAAGGATACTTCCAAAGTTTTTTAAAAGCTTTAAAAGGCTCCTCTGATATGCAGGGACGAAAGGCTGCCATACAGATCACAGCCCTCACCTCAAGGCCATTGTCTAATGCATTTGCTGTTCCTCTCTAAGAAATGTGCCTGCATTAAAAGTTGGCTCCCAGACTTGAAACGTGACTATTTTGCAAGGCTTGAGACTTGAAGGTAGAGACTTCAGACCTGACTTGAGACTTAAGTAAACGACTTGAATACATCACTGCCAAATACCATGCTCTCAAATTCTGAGGTTGAGAGCAACACTGGATTATGTGCTTGTAATGGTGCAGTTGTTTTTCAGAATGTTGCACAGTTATGGCTAAAACCGCATGAGTTACTTGAAAGTGCATTTTTGAATGTTGTGGTGAATTTTTCACTCCTTGTAAGAAAAAAAGATCCAAATGTTTTGACACTACGGGGAAACATATCAATATCTTTTCTTCAGCACCTGTCAGGAAGTGGAAAGACTGAGAATTTTAATCCCTAATGTGAGACTGGACACATGTGGCCCTTCCCTGCTCTAAGACTGTTTTACCAAGACTGCATTAGCTGTTGGAAGTAAAAAGACTGTCTACCCATTTGTAGAGTTTATTGATGAAGAATGCAGATTGCAATGCAGGAATGGCTCTATAGTCACTCTCTCTT
>NC_056523.1:231116800-231126227 GCF_019175285.1 Sceloporus undulatus
TTTGCTGCTTCCCTGCAGCCTGAAAAGCGGCGGATCGGGGCCTCAGCGGCTGCTGGTGTAGCCACTGAAGCCCTGATACTCCGGGGAAAGGGGCAGGTCCAGACCGCCCCAAATGGGCGGTCTATAACCCGCCCCCGATTTGGCAAAATTGCCAATATAGTGTGATATTATGCAATGCTATATTGCAGTGATGGCGAACCTATGGCACGTGTGCCAGAGGTGGCACTCAGAGCCCTCTCTTTGGGCACATGTGCCATCGCCCCAGCACAGAGTTTGCCACTGGAAAGCCAGAGGGACATGGCACTTTGCAATAAACAAGTACAAGAGGCTATTGTTTGAACAGCATTCAGATAAACAGAATGGTTCTCATTTGGAAAGAGGGTTAGTTATGGCTGCATTTGATCACCGTATCAACTTGTATGCAGAAAATATCATATGAAGAGCAGACTTGGACATAGAAGAAGGAAGAGTGAAGATAGGAGGAAAGAATATTAATAATCTGAGGTATGGACACAACACCATACTACTAGCAGAAAACATAATAGACATCTGTGAAATGTTGAAAGGTATGAAACAAAGAAATATTGGTACTATTAAGATTGACCAAATCAGTCTTGATTGCTATGTACATGAAAGCTCAGAAATCATAAGATAAATTAGTTTTTAATATCACTGGGCTATGTATTCCCCCCCTCCCTGCTCAAGCATAAAAACCCTCTGGGTGATCTTGGTCAAGTCACACTCTCTCAGCTTCAGAGGATGGCAATGGCAAACGCTCTCTGAAGAAACGTGCCAAGAAAACTCTGTGATAGGTTCGCCTTAGAGTTGGTATAAGTCAAAAATGACCTGAATGCACACAACAAGAACAGCAAAAATGTATTATTTATTCATCTACCAAAACATTTCATTTGACTTTGGGGGGGGGGAATACATGAGCCATCAATCATTTTAAAATACCAGTGTAACAGATGAAATTAAAACAGTTTAAAATAGCAGTTCTGCCGGACCAAGATAAATCATAAAATTAGAGACAGTCACAAAACAGATAATGAAACAGCAATAAACAGATACTGTGACATTAAAAAATCAATACTCATAAACTCAAAATGTTTAGATGAGTAGTATGCACTTTGGCTGGCCTTTAAGAGATAACAGATATAGTGCCAAACATCTGTTTGCTAGAAGGAGATTAACTGGGTGGACATTTTGTGCCTTGTCCTTCTTTGTAGGCTTCTGGAGCCAGTGTGGCACAGTGGTTTGAGAGTGTTGGACTACTACTCTGGTGACCAGGGTTCGATTCCCTGCTTGGCCATTGGGTGACCTTGGGCAAGTCACTTGCTCTCAGCCTCAGAGGAAGGCAATGGCAAACCTCCTCTGGACCAATCTTGCCAAGAAAACCCCATGATAGGTGCGCTTTAGGGTCACCATAAGTCAGAAATGACTTGAAAACACACAACAACAACATGCCTTTAGCCTTTATAGACCTTTTTATAAGACTTCATAAGCCATCAGCCTTTATAAGCCTTGAAAACAGGTAGTGACTGGAACAGAAATTCTGATCACTTTCAGTTGTTTGAGGGGCTTGTGCTACACAATTTAATAGAAGCCCTCTGCTGAATTTTTTAATTATTTTTAAGGTGAAGGCCCTCAAACTTAGCAAAATAAGCAAAAGAAAACTTGCTTAGAAGCACTATTGGCTATTTGGGACAAAAAAGGGGCCTATTTTCAGTTCTCCAGGGAGCAAGACAAGCTGCAAATATTCCTTTACAATCTGACGCCTAAGTTCAGATTTTATTATGATCTTTTCAGGAGACAGGGTGCAACCTCCCAGTTATGCTTGATCCAAATGACTGGCCAGCAATTCAGATGCAGCTGTTGCTCAAATAAGGCTCCTGCACCACGGACTGTCTCTCGTTCCTTCCTTTTCAATGTTGTATCTCTTGCCATGGCATAGATGTTGCTTTTGGGGCACAGCTACCCAAACCGCCTCTAGGTTTTGTTCAAAGACATCAATGTGTCAACCTGGAAAAACAGTCTGCAAAGGGATCTTGTAGCACCTTTGAGATTAATTGAAAGAGAAAAGTTGGTAGCGTGAGCTTTCCTAGGACTTTATCACATGGAGAAAATCGGGGATTTAAACAGTGAAAATTGCATGAAAATTGCACAATTGCAATTAACATTTTCACATGATGTTGCGATTAAAGTGCTATTATCCCTGAAATAAGCAGGCAATAAACAGTAACAAATAATTCACAGGGAAATCCTGTTCATGTTTTGTTGCTGTTCATTGCCTGTTTTATTCTCAGGATAATGGCTTTTTAATCTCAATGTGTGTAAAAATGTAAATCGTGACTGTGCAATTTACACACAATTTTCACTGTTTAAATGCCCAATTTCCCCCATGTGATAAAGTCCCTAGACTTGAGTCTACATCCTCAGATTCAGATGCAGATTTTGTTTAAACTATGAAGCTATTCAAAGCATCCTCCCTGCTCTATAGCTATGCTGTGCTAATTTGGTATGTAGCAGAAGAGTTTGCCTCACCTGCCTCCTGGCAAGGAAAACAAAAATAGATTTCCCCCCCAAAGAAATAGCCATGTTAGAGAGAGCTGGACAATGCAGAAAGTGGATAAGAGGAAAATCCAATATTTTGAAATGTGGTACTGGAGAAGAGCAATGGACATCTAAAAATATAAACAAATGTGTCATTGGACAGATCAAGCCTGAACTCTCCCTGGAAGCCAAGATGATCAAACTGAGGCTGTCATTTTTTTGGTCACATCATGAGAATGCATGACTCATTGGAAAAGAAAATAATGCTGGGAAAGATGCAGAAAGAGGAAGACCACACTACTTACTTACTTACTTACTTACTAAGGCCTGTTACAGACTGCCAAAATAAAGCTGCTTCGGGTCTCTTTGGAAGTATGCTATTTAAATGATGCATGGGTCCTAAGAGTCCGGAGGTCGCGCCAAAGCCACAATCCAATCCTAAGTACTGGAGTGCAGCTTTGGTGCAGCTTCCAGATTCTTAGGATGCATGCATCATTTAAACAGCATACCTCCAAAGAGACCCAAAGCAGCTTTATTTTGGCAGTCTGTAACAGGCCTTACTTACTTACTTACTTACTTAGAAGACCACACACTAGATGGAAGGACTCTATTAAGAAGATCACGGGTATGAATTTGCAGGACCTAAGTAGAGCAGACAGGGAGTCATGGAAATGTCTCATCCACAGGATCACCTTGAGTTGGGATCGACTCAAGGGCAGTTAACAATAACAAAGCCATATTAGTCTCTTGCAGCATAAAAAGGAAGAGGAGGGAATACGGCAGCACCTTTAAGACCATCAAGTATTTATTTAGCATGAGATTTCATGCCTATAAACCCACTTCTTCAGATGCTGTTCAGAAACATGCCCTCTTTTCCCAACCTCAGTTGTTACATCTCCTTATGGGATTCCCTTTTTTCCAATGTTCAGGGCAAGGAGGAGGAATCTCAGCTGAAAGTATTGTCTTCAAACAATGTGTGTGTGTGTTCTTCTTTGTTCGACTCTTCACTTTTTTATCTTTGCATGCAGTATACTGTGCAGTTGTGTTTGATACTGAATCTACCTTGCTCAATGGCATCCCCAGGGCCTGCCCCTTCCCACAACACCAGGAGCTATTCTAGGTCTCAGAGTTGGGCCCTGCAATATCAGGATGAAGAGTGTACTAGTCTGGCAACCCTAGAGCTCCAAGATGGAGGGAGGTGGGCTTCTCCCAACACAAACCCATACAGAGTCCCAGTCCACATTAGGACCCTAATTTCCGGGTGAGCAGACTCTTGTCCTGTACTCAGTACAAGAGGCTATTGTTTGAACAGCATTCAGATAAACAGAATGGTTCTCATTTGGAAAGAGGGTTAGTTATGGCTGCATTTGATCACCGTATCAACTTGTATGCAGAAAATATCATACGAAGAGCAGACTTGGACACAGAAGAAGGAAGAGTGAAGATAGGAGGAAGGAATATTAATAATCTGAGGTATGGACACAACACCATACTACTAGCAGAAAACATAATAGACATCTGTGAAATGTTGAAAGGTATGAAACAAAGAAACAAAATGGCTCCCAATTGGCAAGTGGGATCAGACAAGGTTGCATTTTATCACCCAATTTGTTCAACATATGCCAAAAATCTCATACAAAGAGCAGGTTTAAACTTAGAAGAAGCAGGAGTAAAGATAAGACATAGGAATATCAACTATGTAGGATATGCAGATGACACCATACTACTAGCAGAAAATAGCTCAGGCTTGGAACTAAGGAAGATCAAAGAAGAAAGTGCAAAAGCTCAGTGTGAAGAAAACAAAAATAATGACCACGGAACAAATACATACATTCAACCTAGACAATAAAGAAATCAAAATAGTTAAAGAGTTCCTATACCTAGAATCAAACATTGATCTGAATGGCGACTGCAGCCAAAAAATCAGAAGAAGACCAAGAATGGGTGAAGTCACCTATGAAAGAACTATATAAGATCCTAAAGAATAAAGATACATATCTGAACACAAAAGTTAGAAGAATCCATGCCATTGTATTCCCCATCACCATGTATGGATGTGACAGCTGGACAGTGAAGAAAGGGGATAAGAGGAAAATCAATATCTGATGTGGTGCTGAGGATACCATTGACAGCCCCAAAAGATAAACAAATGGATCCTTGAGCAGATCAAGCAGATCTTCTGCCTAGCTGGAAATAGTTTTAGCAGCATCTGTTTTAGGGTAGTAGAAAGAGAAGAAGCCCCCACACCAAATGGATGGACCCAATGAAGGAAGTCACAAACATGACTCTACAAGACAAGCAGAGCAGTGGAGGATAGTGGGGCTTAAAGATATCTAATTCACAGGGTCACTATGAGTCGGAGTCAACTCAAGGGCAGTTAACAACAACAAGTGGGAGACATGATGTTATAACCCTGTCCTCAACTCCATTTTGCAAAATTTGGCTGTGCTTCTGTTACTGTACACAAATCTGCCACTTGTCGTGTCTCACTCGTTCCAAGTTGGGAAAGATAGGAAAGCAGTGACAGACAGGCTGATCAGACATTGTCCTTTTCCAGGACACGTCCTCCATTTCCACCTTCTGTCCAGGTGAGAATTTCAATATGTTCTCCATTCTGAGCATGGCTAAGAAGCATGAATTTATATTTCTATGAGTGTTTTTAGCTTTTATTTGATCAGGTCCTCCATTTTTCTTGAATGTCCTACATTTTGCAGTGCCTTGTCCTCCTTTTCGGTGAGGATATATGGTCACTCTGCTGATGAGGGCGATTGGTGGAAAGGCAAAAAGCAGAAAGGTGGATGTACAAGCACAGGTTACAAGCACTTAATCCGCCCTCCAAGCAAGCATTCAGAGGGAGAGAGGTTATTATCATCTCAGGTTCAGTTGATATACAAAAAGAATGCGTGCATGGGAGTGCAAGAGGGCTGATTCAGCTCCTTTTATATCTCTACAAAATGTGTATTATTGAGTTTATACACACACACACACACACACACACACACATTGCGACTATTGGCAGTGCAATCCTGACATCTAGTGGGCAAATAAACAGTGCAAAATCAATACAGTAATTAGTACAGTACAATACTTGCTGATCATCACCTATAACTCCCTTCGGATCCCTTACAAACAACCATCATTTATTCCCCAGACACACACACACACACACTTTTTTTTCCCTATCAGACACATATAATTCTGCGCTTAGGCCATTGATGTTTCAACAGGTCCAGATCAGTTTTAAAACCTTTAACAGGGCCAAAGATAAATCTTCAGGGGAGGAAATGAGAAAGAACAGAATCTGGTCTTAAAACTCTGGAAAGAAAAATGGATAAGCAAGGAATACTTTAAGAAGAAAGACCTCTAGATTGATAGATTGATACTAGTAAATGAAAGAAAAATTGGAAATGAAATGAAAATAAAAGAGAAAGTAATTTAACTAGATAGAATAATGAGAGAAAAAGAAGACTTTTGGGAGGAAGAAAATGTTAATGAGAAACTCAGACAAAACTAGATGGGGAGTTATCAGAAGCAACATTGTAAGATGTAAAATGCAAATTATTTTAATATTTGTAGATATGCCCATGTGTTTGTTTTATATGTTAATCTTAGGTTAATGTTATAAAATAAATTTAAAAACAAACAAAGAAACACTGCAACAGAGGAGTTATTGAGGAAATGCCGATCATAGAAATAATTCTCGCACATTAATGGGGGAACACTGTCCCCCCCAATGTAGGACAGATGAAATTCTTCAAATAGTTAAATAACAGGGAGAATAAAATGGTCAGAATCCTGAATGCAACTGTACAATGTTTGAGCTTTGCAGTCCAGGAGCTCAGGGCTTCCTCTCTAACCCAACCACAGGTTTCTTCTTCCTTGGCTTGGCTTCATCCTTCCTCACTTGCTGCACAGTAGTCCTCGAACTGCCTCCCTGAACATCTGTGGACTATCTCTTCCTTTGTTAGTTTTAAATCCTAATTAAAGACTTTATTGTTCTCTAAAGCATTTGGAACTGTATTTTAATATTGTTTTATAATTTTATATTTGATTATATGTATTAGTTGTTTTCACAGTTTGTATTTTAACTTGCATAACTTGCTTAATTTTGTGTAGTTTATATTTTATAACTTTTAGATTGTACGCCATTGGCAGGTTATATACTGTTTTGATGATGATGATGATTCCAGAACTTTGAGCCATGGGAGTTAAAGCAGTGTCAAACTGGATTATTTCTGCAGTTGGATTAGACCTCAGGTTCCTTCGGTGGGAACAAGACAGAGGGCCTTCTTAGTGGCTGCTCCCAGGCTTTGGAACTCCCTTCCTAGAGAGGCCAGGAGGGCCCCATCCTTGCTGTCTTTCCAGCAGAAAGTTAAAATATTTTTGTGCCACCTTGTTTTTACAAATGGTTGTGGTTGGGCTCTTAATGCTCTTAAAGCCGTGTGGTTCTGGTTTTGAAGGTTGTTAAGGATCTGAATATAGTTTTATTTTTATTGTTTTAATGTGTTTTAGTATTTTTAATTGTTTTAATATGTACTGTTTTTAATCACTTTTACCTTTTAAATTGCTTTTTATTCTTTTAATGAGTGATGTGTTTCAATATTGTAATAGTTTAATTCTATTTTAATGCTTAATGCTCACTTTTGTATGGTTTTAATTGTATTGTTCTTTTAATTGGTAAGCCACTTTATGTCCTAATTTTTGAGAAGTGGGATATAAATTATTATATGAAAATCTTAAATGTGACAGTGGCAAAAATGCACCGTTGACAGTTAGGACATGGCAATTAGCAAGGTTGTGTTAATATCTAATAAAGTATTCTGTAACAGTCTCCAACATGATATACTATAAAAGTTTAATTAAGTGACTGTGGCAGGATACAGACCACCCAAAGCGGGCGGTCTCCTGCCGCCCTAGTTTGCTCCGCGGGGAAGCTGCAGCCTCCAGACCAAGGGGCTTCTCCGCGGAGCAAAAAGAACCCTTAAAAGATGGGTTCTTTATGCGGCGCACTTGTGATGCCGCAATGCGCCAATGGCGCACTTGTGGCATCACAAGTGCGCCGGGATGTGCGGACACTAGGCGTCTGTCATGTCAAAATGGTGGAACCCATGTAGACAGGGCGCCACCATTTTGACATCCTGGTGACATACTAGGGTTAGGGAGCATCTAAAAACTACGCTCCCAGGCAACCCTAGTATGTCGTCAGGATGTACTAAAAGGCCCATGTAAACAGGGCCTGTGCTTCTCTAGATTCAAGTGTTTACCAAGGTATGGATAACTGCAGCTAATGCATATGAACTACATACTGGTAATATGCTGGAGGAAATTTAAATGTAAAGAGTGGGCATCCTTCACACTCATTCTCTTTCTGAGTGATTCCAGTGCATCACCCCAGGGACAAAATGATGACCTGGCAAACAGTTTGAAAAATTTGTTTCCGTAGCATGTTGAACAGAACCAGTGTGATTTGAGCATTGGACTAGGGTTTGAATCTCAGCTTCACATGTAAACCGACTGGGTGAGCTTGGGTAAGTCACACCCTTTCAGCAATGGCAAGCCTCCTCTGAAGATTATAAGTTTGCTTTAGGGTCGCCAGAAGCCAGAAACAACTTGAAAGGCGCCTAACAGTAACAACAACAACATTTTAATTTTTAAAACAAGATTGTATTTTAATGTCCCACTTTTCTGTGTTTTTAATTGTACTGTTCTTTGAATATTGTGAACCGCTCTGGGTCCCAGTTCTGGGAAAAGAGCAGGCTACAAATAAATATAACAACAACAAATGTTGAACCCGTTTTGGGTAAAAGACAGGATATATAACTTATATAATAATGAAAATTATAATAATAATAATAATAATAATAATAATAATAATAATAATAGCAACACGTATGCACTGGCCTCTAAGACGAGTACAGCAATACCAATCCATGGTTTATATGTAAACAAATATAAATATAAACCAACAGTTTGTCTGCCAAAGTACAGTATACATCTGCTTTCCCCCCCTAGAGCCGAGCTTGATTGTGGTTCTCCTGTCTGTGTGGATGTGTGAAGGTACAGTTGTGTATCTGTAAAGCAAAAAATACTGTGTTTAAGCAATTCATCGGCAGCATGAGAAATAAAACCACTTTGGGTTTCAACTTTATTGTTAAAAGTGAAACATTCAAGAGAGAAACAAAGGAAACAATGGATTAGTTAACCAGTGAATGCGGATTTTGTAATGAATTGTTTGTCTGGGGTTTGTTTGCTCTCAGGAAGTAATTTAAAACACATGGGGCTATTTTTAATTCCGGGTTTTGCATTCTCGTCCTTGTTGCGTGCCTTCAAGTCCTTTCCGACTTGTGGCGAACCTAAGGCAACCCTATTGTAGTGGTTTCTTTTGAAAGAGAGGTTTGGCCATTGCCTTCCCCTGAGGCTGAGGCAAGGTGACTTGCTCAAGGAAGGTGGGAGAATCAGACCCTGGCCTCTAGAGCCCCAGGCTGGCTCCCATTGGCATTCTTACACTTTGCTTTCAACAAGAAACCAATGGCTCCATCATGGTGGAGTGTCTGAGTGCTGGGCTGTGACTCTAGAGACCAGGGCTTACTTTCTTATTTGCGTACTTATTATTCCCAACAAGACTTATATCCCGCCTTTCTCCCACAGAGGGATTCATGGAGGTGGTTGCTGCTGGTTATCCTGCTCTTCTCTTTCACTGCTTTAGAGTTTCTCTTTAATAATTATATACACTGTGTGTGTGTGTGTGTGTGTGTGTGTACACACACACACACACAAACATTGGTTGATCTTGGGCCAGAAGTCACACTCTCTCAGCCTCCTCAGGGGAAGGCCAAGGCAAAGCCCCCTCTGAGCAAACCTTGCCAAGAAAAAC
>NC_056523.1:231126327-231129945 GCF_019175285.1 Sceloporus undulatus
GGAGTTCCTGCATGGCAGAGTGGGAGTTCCTGCATGGCAGAGTGGGAGTTCCTGCATGGCAGAGTGGGGCTGGGCTGGATGGCCCTTGGGGTCTCTTCCAACTCTATGACTCTATAAGAGCCATTCCAAGGCCTGCCTTACCGCTCAGTCCCCATTGGCTTAAATGAACCCCCTCGATGCCTTCCCCGGGCTGCCCGCCTTTGGACCGATCAGCCACCGACCGGGAGAAGCGAGACATCACTCTCCTCTTCGTCTCTCTCTCAAGTTCTCGGGCAACTGCGCGCTTTAGCCTCTTCCCGGAAGGAACACATGCAACCCACCTCGCACCCATTGGCTGGCCGGCAGAAGCGCCACGTTGTGATTGGCCACTCTTGCCATCGGTGGGCGTGGCCTCGGAGTTGAGCGCGCGCGAAACGCCAGGAGGAGGAGCTTTTGCGCATGCGCGCGGTGGTCTCCCGTGCACTTTCTCTTTGGTTGTTAAAGAAGGGAACTACAGAAACTGCCTTAGGCCCTCTCCGCTCTGGGGCCGCTTTAACTGCCCTGGCTCAATGCATTCTGGGAACTGTAGTTTTGTGAGCCACTGAGCCTTCTGTCAGAGGACATGAGCCACCACAGAATTCCATACCTAGTAGCATTATAAACTACTCCCACGTTCCTGGGAAGGCAGACCTTGGACTGTGGTCCTCCACAGGAATCGAAACCCAAGGCTGCTCCCTCCTCAGCCAGCCTCCGCCCGAACCAACCTCAGGGAGGAGCAGGAGGAGAAGGCCTTCCTCCTCTTCCTCCCAGACTGAGGCGGGCTTCCCTCCCTCAGTCAGGCCACGATGGGCAGCCAAGGGGATGATGATGGGACGGGGTGGCAGCTGCTGCTGCTGCCCTGGGGCGCCGGCGGGGTGGCCCTGCTCCTGGCCTTCTACCTGGGCCTCGTCCGGAGGGCCACCGGGGCTTCGGGCACCGCTTTCTACCCGAGGGAGCCCGGGAAGGGGCACGGGGCCGGGAAGAGGCCGGAAGACGCGGTGAGCGAGGGACGCGGCGGGCCTCCCTTCTTTAAGGCTGGAGAAATAATAACTCGGTTTGGTACCGCTTTTAAACTCATTTCTGGCTCAAAGTGCTCTGGAATTCTGGGAGGCCCTTGGGCCCCACAACAAACTCCAACTCCCAGAATTCCATAGCACTTTGAGCCAGAAACGAGTTTAAAAGGGGTGCCAGACCCCTTTCGTGGTCATTTCTCTGCGCCTGAGGGGAAGGAAGGCCATGGCAACCCTCTTGAGATGATGATCTGGCTCAGATTTTGCCATGGCTGATGCCTCGAAGGCCCATCATCCCCAGCAGCCTCCCTCTGACTTGGGGCTTCTTTCTCTTTCCCTTTCTCTGTCTGCAGCGGTGGACTCCAAGGCTCTCTGGCGCCCCCCTGCGGCTGGCGGTGCACCTGGCCAACACTGTGAGTAGTATCTTTCACTAAGAGCACTTTCTGCCTATCTGCCACACACACCTGTGGAGCAGATCCTCTTTAGGTTACCTAACCAGGTATTATGTCCTGCTCCTGCAAAGCACAAACAGAGGGCCTTGAGTCATCAGGGCGTGAGCCTTTCTCAGGTAGCATAAGTTGCCAGAGAACCCAGGACCTTGGCTCCTTTGCAGCTGTGGATGGTAATAGAGCTCTAATGGAATTACAAACCTTTGCCTTTCTCCCCCCCCCCCCCCCCTTTACAGGCATTGGGACAACTTCTTTTAGTGCCCCTTCTCATGAGGTAAGTGTTTGAATTGCATAGGAAGCATGAAGTGTTTATTACAGCCTTGCTGGAAGGAGAGCCTACTTATTTGGAGATTTTCCTTAGGCCACATGCAAAGGTAATATGGGGAAACTTCAAGCATGTTTTCCTCCTTCTCCTCTGAGTTCTTCGCCTGCCAGCAGTTTGATTTATGTTGTAGAAGATGTAATCCGTGTTATTTAAAATGTTACTTCCTAAGGGGGGAAAAAAATCAGTATCACACAAAAGATTATTCAAAACACACAAATAAAAGTATCAGTATCTCACAAAATATTATTCAAAGCGTACACCGAATGAGAAATATGTTTTGGTCAGATTAAAGAGGGCACAGCATTGGAAGGATGTGGGTTAGGGAAGGTGACAGGTCAAATATGGAGACTTTGACGGCCAAAACAAAGCTGCTTCGGGTCTCTTTGGAGGTATGCTGTTTAAATGATGCATGCGTCCTAAGAATCCGGAAGCTGCACCAAAGCTGCCCTCCAGTTGCTAGGAATGGAGTGTGGCTTTGGCACGACCTCCGGCCTCTTAGGACCCATGCATCATTTAAATAGCATACCTCCAAAGAGACCCAAAGCAGCTTTATTTTGGCAGTCTGTAACTGGCCTGAGAAATAGCTTCCATGCAAGTTGATATCTGCTTATTTAATTTGTTATTAACAGAAAAATAATATCCTCTCCAATGTAAAGTCGAAGGCTTTCATGGCTGGCATCCATAGGTTTTTTGGGCTATGTGGCCATGTTCTGGAAGAGTTTCTTTCTGACATTTCGCCAGCATCTGTGATGCCAGCCACAGATGCTGGTGAAACGTCAGAAAGAAACTCTGCTAGAACATGGCCACATAGCCCAAAAAACCCACAAAAATATCCTCTCCTCTTGGATTTGTGAAAGCATGAATTGTTGCCATTATAAATCAAATCAGGATGCCTATGTCTGTCTAGTACAGCCAGCCCTCCATACCCACGGATTTTGTTTTATCCACAGATTCAAGCATCCAGAGAATGAAAATATTCCAATAAATATAAATTCCAAAAAAGAAAACCTTGACTTTGCCATTTTATATAAAAACTATTATTTTACTATGCCGTTGTGTTTTATCGGACTTGCGCATCCATGGATTTTGGCATCCATGGGGGATCCTGGAACCAAACGCAGCAGATATCAAGGGCCTGTTGTATTCCTCATGCATATTACATGTTTGGTAGATGTGCTTTAACATTATTATTTTTTTTAAAAAAATAAATTTTATTTAAATATATACAAATATACATACAATCACTTCAAACAATACAATACATTATCATACATAACATTACAAACATTACAAACAAAAAATTTCCAATACAACATAAATCTTTGTTTATGATTTCTCACTGATCTATCAAGCTATCAAACAAGGCTTCCATGGAGTTTTGTGTTAACCTTTTAAACATAAACAATGAACTTTATTATACTTTAAATCTGTCTTCTCTTTAGTATAAATTATAAACTTCTTCTTTCCTTTTATATTTTCCATGCGTCTGGTCCGTATACCATTTTTTAAAATATTTTTCAAGACATTTCCATTCTTCTTTCCTTTCTTCCAACTTCAAATTGCACATACGTGCTGTGAGTATATCCATTTGTTTTGCCTCTATTAATTTTTCTAACCATTCTTCTAAAGTGGGTGTCAGTTGTGATCTCCAATGTTTGGCAAATATAATTCTAGCAATCGTGAACATATATAACATTAATCGTCTATGTTTTATTTCTACCTTTTTTTCTTCTAGAATACCAGTCATATTTAATAAAAACAATAGAGGATTTTTTGGTATATTAATTCCCAATATTTTTGACATAGATTCCTGTAT
>NC_056523.1:231130045-231132528 GCF_019175285.1 Sceloporus undulatus
CCCAAGGGCCATCCAGTCCAACCCCCTGCCATGCAGGAAATCACAATCAAAGCATCCCCGACAGATGGCCATCCAGCCTCTGTTTAAAGACCTCTAAGGAAGGTCTTATAGTTTTGTTCTTTTCACAGTCACAAGAGGAATTAATTGCCCCTTTATTGTTATTCTAACCCAGTTTTTAGGTAAATTTCCTACTTGATGATTATGGTCATATTAAAAACTGCAATTTTTAACACCGTTGCCACTAGAATAAGTTTAGTAGCTAAATTCTAAATTTGAAATGGCACAATCTTATATTTACGCACACATTAAAAATTAATTTAACAATCTTATTTGCATCTTAATTCCTTTGATTTACCATGCTAAAAGAAATATTCCATCATCTAATTATTTTATTTTTTTCCCCAGAAGAATAAGGCTTCAAGGGAAAATGCTCTTTGTTTTAATGCTATATTTTAGATATGTCAATACAAAATAGGAAAAAAAAATTATTATTAGCAAGTTATTATGCTAGATTCAGTCTTCTGGAATATATTGTATATGTTATAATTGCAGTGGCCATTGCTTTGATGCAAATCAAATTTGACTTAACATCTGAAGAGTTACAGTACACTCCCATTTCTAGAGCAAGGAGAACTGTGCACTGGATTTCAAGCACCTTAACAGTAAACTTACATAGAATCAAAATAATATTGAACATCTTATTTGTTTCTTTTAAAATAATATTTCTAAAATCAAACCATTGCTGTTTGCATGCTGAAACTTAGGTGGGTGAAAAAATGGCACATCAAAAGTTCTCACAAAAAGTTTCCACTATATCATTGGGGAAAGTAGAGAAAATGCAACACTAAATTGCATAATATGCCACTATATGAACAATTTGGTAGAACGTTCTGTATTGTGGCTGCAGCCCTTTCTAGTTTCAAAGTTGCACAACCCAATATTGCAGAGCAGGAAAAGAGCCTCATTCAACTGAAGCTACAACCACATGTAGTTTTTGTTGTGAAACGTTGCTGTTTATTTTATTTAAAAAGCCCCAATCTTGCCCAAAACACACGTGGCTGCCTGAAAGCAGTCTTTTCTGTATCAAGAGCTGCACAGTTTTCACGGTAGGCTGCACAGTTCTCAAGAGGACCGAAAAACTGCAGTTTGCTGAGGAAGCTGTGCAGCTTTTGTAGACAAGCTGCGCCGTTTTCCATCATGAGGTTGGGTGGGAGTTCTTGAGTGTCTTAAATCTACGGGACAAAAAATTATTCATTGTTCTCAACATGTATCAGAACTTGGAGAAATTGAGATTTACTGTATAGGCATTTAGGATTTTCTTCAATGTTCATCACCCTTTTGTTTATCACCCTTAATTGGATTTTGCAGTTGACATTTTGTTGAAGTGGAAAATCATAATTTAATGTAGATCAGTAAGTAATGATACCAATACAGTGGGTCCTTGTTATTCGCTGGGGATTTGTTCCAGGAACATACACACACAGACACACGTGGGTAACAAAATCTGTAGATACTCAAGTATCATTAAATACAATGGCATAGAAAAATAGTGCCCCTTATATAAAATGGAAAATCAAGGTTTGCTATTTGGAATTTATAGTTTTTACAAAACATTTTCAAGCCATGGATGGCTGAATCTTTGGATAAAAAAATCCATGGATAAGGAGGGACAACTGTATTTATAGTTCCATACTTGATGCCATTCAGATTTATAGTATGTTTTGTTTGTGGTAAAAATACCTAAAATAGAAGATTCCCAAATGGAATAGCTAGGCATGAAAAGTTTGAAAGATCAGCAAGATCTTTCACATATGCCTAAACGTGAAATCCTTCCGTCATTACCTGGGTCTTACAATGTTTTCAGCACAATTGATCATTTCTGCCTTATTGGCAGTAGTAGTACTGGGAGTAGCCTTGGGTCATATCGTTTCTGTCTTTATTATCTTTCTTCCTGTTTCCACCAAAGGGAGTGTTGACACTGGATTCAAAGTGGTTTCCCTTATTCATAAGACTGGAAAGATTGCTTCATAATACTGCTGAACTTCAAACTCTCCCCAAAGTACCACGGCAAAGGCTCCTCCCAGAGAGCTTCCTTCGTATCCAAAGGCCAGAAGACATACATTAATTATAATTAATTAACCTTTCAATTTAAGTAATGTTTGACATGGATTCCACGTGACCTCAAGCCCATTTTTGGGCCTCTGCAACCCACCCCTCCACCACCAACTGAATTAACATCAAGCTGCTGCCAAAATTATCAGTAATGAATCCAGCAAAAGTTTGGGAACCAGAAAATATATTTTCAAATGCAAATGCCACCAACCTTTGTCCTCCTCATTTCTTCCAAAAACACTAGGCACAGCCAATATTTGGCTGTATTCATTAACTTGTGATTGCAGAGTAGCAGTTTTATGACAGAAGAAAAAAACCAACACAAGAAACTTAAAGGGAATCAAGTTTAGACTCTGACTTATTCTTATTTG
>NC_056523.1:231132628-231208054 GCF_019175285.1 Sceloporus undulatus
TTTTCTTTTTCCAGACTTTGGTTTGTGATGTTCATTCCATTACAAGTGACAACCACAAATGGACACAGGTAAAAAATATATATAGCAGCTACAGAATTGGTTTTAGTAATTTTGTACTTCAGTGATTTGTCTGTACGAGAAAGAAGTCCTTTGGGCAGCTATTCTTTAGCTAAGCTGATATCGTCTGTCATCCAGCAGGAGCAAAAATGTAAAATGGGCTTCATTCAGTGAAAGTACAATCACATAGGTTAACCACTGAAAATGATAATTTCATAGTATTTGTACCTATACTCAGTTGTGAAGTGTGTAGCATGCAGCTGTCATGTTGGAAAGAATGATAAATATGATATCTAAATATTTTTCAGATGTACCCAGCCTAATGTATGATCATGTGAAACAAAGTCATACTGAGACACTTACTTCTTTAAAAATGTACAGTAAGATATATTATTATTTTGCAATCTTCTGTGTTCATGTTTTAGGAAGACAAACTCCTACTAGAAAGCCAGCTCATACTTGCTACAGCTGAACCCCTGTGTCTAGATCCCTCAATTGCTGTAACCTGTACAACAAACAGACTTCTCTATAACAAGCAGAAAATGAATACTCACCCAATGAAACGGTATTGGAAAGTGGTAACCTCTGTTGAATCTCTTCATATCTCTCTAGTATCTATGTTGCTTTAAACATTTGATTTGATTTTTAAAATCCATGTAATAACTTCAACGTTAGCTACCAATTCCTGCCAGAATAAAAACACTTAGAAAAGAACCCTTAAAAGTTTGTGTGGAATCAATGTCACTTGTGGTCAACCATTCATAAAAACAAATTGTATTACAGACCCTAGCTCTGGGGTGCTGTTATACACTTAATCCAGACTGTGGTAAATTTCCTTCCATTCATTGTTTGTGTTTTGTAGATGCTTCAAGAGATACTCCCGGTCATCTTTGAATCGACAGCAGGAAGTGACTCACTGCACAACACCACCACAGCTTAAATTGTTGGATTATGTGCAAAAAAGAAAAGAGAGAAAAGCAGCACCGCAACATGACCTCAAAATTTCCAAAGCTGGAAATGTATGCATATTTTTGAAACCTTAAAAAAGTAAATTGGATAAATAATCTTAATGATCATTTTTTCATAGCTTTGTTTTCTTGTTCCTTTTAGTGCGTAGATATGTGGAAACAGACCCCTTGCTATTTGACTGCACCGTCTGAAGTGGATGTAAGTTGTAGTTCCAGGGCTGTTCACTAGTATATGTGCTGCAACTGCCCAATTGTCAGTTCATTCTGGTATTAATTATTTAATTGCTTTTCTCTTTGCTGAAGATGTTATGCCGGCAAGGTATTTTTGAAGGAGATTATAAGACTTTTTATATAAAGTCTTTGTGATGTTTTGCAGTGTGCCAGCTCATTTCGTAATGGCTCAATGGTAGAAAGATAGTAAAAACTATTTACTATCTATAAGGTATAAAATGATATAGTTTATACTTATTATGGATTGTTTCCCATAATGTATGTTATTAAGTATAAGAAAAGTTAAACTAGATGCATTTTATTTAAGTTGGTACCCATTCATTTGATATATTAATGATAGAAACACAGATATTAGTGTTTTAGATAAATATAGGGTAGAATGGCTAAAATAAGTGCAGTTAGGAGAAGGACTAATTTATATAATTTGGACAGTTATCTTTTACTATGGGCTTTATTATAACAATATGATTTACAGTGAGCCTGCCCCATCCACGGATTTGCTATATGCATCTTTAAGCTTACATGGACAGCAAGCCTCAGATGTTAAAATGGCACACATGCCTGAGGTGTGTGCAGCGCTGCACATGGGAGCGCAAAGCCATTTCAACAAACAGGCCTTGAAGTCCTGCGGTTTTTCCCTTACACAGGGGTGGTGGTGGAACAGATCCCCCACATATATTAAGGGTGTACTGCACATAATAGTGGAATGTTTGGACAAGAGTTTGTTTTACAACATTATTTTCTTTTGCATTTCTTTTCTGGAATAATCCCAAAATAATACAACTCGACAGCCTCGCTAGTGTCTGGTCTTCCTTTTAACTCTTTGAACCATTAGTTTGATTAGCATTTGTAAAAAAATATTCATGTATCTTTATTATCTCTTAAATTCAATTCTGTATTTTTCTGCTTATCAAAAGTATTATAGTAATCAATGATGTTTTTGTTGCCTGGTTTAATTTTAATAACACTTCTGTTGATGTTTCCAAAGGTGGAAAAATATGCTAAAGTAGAAAAATCTATCAAGACGGATGACTCACAGCCAAGTGTCTGGCCAGCTCATGTGAGTAATTATAGACTTTTAGATTACCCTCCCTAGAGATCTAGAGATTTCTTCCTCCAAATAAAAATGAAAAAAAAACAACAGTATAAAAGAACAATCAGAATTAAAGACAATGTAGGTGACTGTGTGTGTGTGTGTGTGTGTGTGTGTGTGTGTGTGTGAGAAACACTGAAGTGTAACAGTGGAGATGCAGCTTTTGGTGAAGAAAGGCATTTGCAATTGTAATCTTCAGAAACAGGCTGCTCCTGGACTGGTGGATTTCACTAGGATGTTTGACCATTCAGAAGAGATTTACTCAATTGTCCAGCCACATTTTAGTAAAATAATAGTATGTTTGAAGCATTAATGCTAAAATAATAATGATAATCATCAGAGGTTCTGATAGGCTAATGAGTCAGCCCTCTGTGTCCATGGATTCAACCATCCATGGCTTGAAAACATTTTTTAAAAAACCCAAAAAGCTGTTTTATATAAGATGTACCATTTTACTATACCATTGTATAGCCCACGGCCCCTGCTCCTTTCCTCGGGGCATCGCCAGACCTGAGATGTCCTCCAAAGGCCCGCAGCCCCTGCTCCTTTCCTCGGGGCTTTGCCAGACCTGAGGTGTCCTCCAAAGGACACCTCAGGTCTAGCGAAGCCCCGCGGGGAAGAGGAGGCCAGCGGCCCTTGCTCCTCTCTGAGAGGCTTCGCCAGACCTAAAGTGTTCTCCAAAGGACACCTCAGGTTTAGCAAAGCCCCATGGGGAGAAGGAGGAGGTGTCGGCCCACACTCTCCTCCTCGGTCCTTTTCTCCTCGCAAATGGGCTCCAAGGGGCCTGTTCATACGGAGGAAAGGGAAGCCTAGGGGAAGGGATCTGGGCACGCGTCCCAGGCCCCTTCTCAGTCCTTTCCTCCGAGCGAATGGGTTCCAAGGGGCCTGTTTGCCTCGAGTAAAGGGAACCTGGGAGGAAAGAGGGCTGGGAGGAGGAGCCAGACGCGTGCGCCTCTGGCTCCTTCTTCTGAGCGCAATTTTTTGGCTTCCTGCTGTCTGAGAGAGACAGCAGGAGGCCCGAAAAAGGCAGGGAGAAGGCGGAATGGGCACATGCGTGCCTCTTCCGCCTTCTTCCTCGCCCCGTGCCTGGCTAATTGGCATCGCGTGCCACCCGTGGCACGCGTGCCATAGGTTCACCATCACAAGGTTAGGGTTTGGGACTATTGACTGGCCTAGTGTCAGCTTCAAGGCTGAGAATCAGAACCTGGGTTGCCTTAGTCCTTGTCAAAATCCTGCTTGACAGGCAGTGCTATTTACCGTTGATCACTGTTTTCTGATACTGTTTAGACATACCTGCAGTAACATCCAAAATCAGGAAAAATCGGCCATTCATCTGGTCTGAGGGAACCCTAGTCAGCTGTAGTTCAGCCCAGGAGCCCAGGCGGCTGCGCTGGTGTTTAGGTCATTGTGCAGACTCCGGTGAACAGTAGCTGTTACAAAGAGAAGCTGTGACCTCACTTTGCCTTAGATTTTATTGCTGCATCCCTTTTAACATCTTCACATATTCAGTAAACCATCATTTTGGTACACCATTTCATTTTGACAGATCCTTGAGCCTTACTTGGCCTGGAAGTTGAATGTCCTGGAATCAGCACACTTGTTCTTAGCTAGAAGACACATTGTCCCAATTTCTGCCGTTGGTAACTAGTGATAATATGGAAATTTAAAAAGGCCCACTGCTGTCTACACAGTGGCATTTTTGGAATATTTTGACTGTTGTCAAATGACTTAGCAGTCAAACGTAGCTTATACTATTTGATTAAATAATCCAGGAGACACTAAAACTAGTGGCAAAGCAAGAGGGAAAAATAAGTGAAGTAAGCATGTTGTTTCTTGCACGAAAGAGAGATTTACTTTATCGTATTTAATCTTTTTTCCTTAATTATTGCATACTTTTCAGGCCTACCAATTTTTATGCCGTACAATACAAAATACATCCATTATCACAACATAGTATAAATTATAGTAGCAAACACAAAGGAGGGCATCCAGGTGGAGTCGTAAACTAGTTTAGATACCCTCTTGTAGGGCAGAGTGAAGGGCTGGATAGCTAAGGCCATTCCTTCTCCAATGGCAGATCTCCAGCAGCAGTAGAGGCAAAATACGTAAATGCCTTGGGTGTGAATCATAGGGTCCTTGATTCTTTAGGATCCCAAACCCCAGTTCCTGACACAGGGAGAGATGTATAATTGATTGTAATGGAAAAGCTAATTTAAAAAATAAAGGAAGGCCTGGGGAAATAACAAAGAGGAAACTTCCTTCTCCACTGCATTGTAACTTGGAAAGCATTGTGAGCCCTTCCTTTTTTCTTTTTCTTTCTGAAGGGCTCATTCTTACCTGTGCTAAAAGGAAGCTTTGGGAGATGAATTCCTTGTATAAATGTTTTTATTTTGGCAGGAAGTAAAAGATGATTATGTCTTTGAATGTGAAGTTGGAAGTCAACTTCAGAAAACAAAACTGACAATTTTCCAGTCATTGGGAAATCCATTATACTATGGCAAAATACAGATGATTAAGAGTGAAGAAGATAATGAGAGCCCAGCTATTCCGTCACAGTAAGTAGTAGTGGTATTATATTTTGGAGTAAAGGATGTTGGGGATAGTAACTTTGGAGGCAAATTTGCTGATTTCTGGAAGATGAAATCTTTTCTTCTAGTACTTGTGGGTTCCAGGAAAGCTGAGGCAGAGGTGGTTGTAACTTGGGAGGAGGGAGGATATCTGACTGCCTCATTGTAACCATGGCACTATAGGGACAAAATGCTGATAGTGGTTATTAGTAGTATGCCACCCAATTTTTCAGCAATTCACACAGGTGAGAAATCGTGCTAAATATGGCAGCATGTTTCTTCTTGCAGTTTTTTTAAATTTTGTTTTTATGTTTATTTTGCATTTGGTTGGTTTTGCTCTTTGAGGACTTGGAGAGTCCGGGGTGGCATTCTAAACAAGTGATTAGTTCATGTAGTCTATGGGCCACATTTCCCACCAAACTTGTATTGCAACATTTCTAGAAGGGCCCCGCTCAGCTTATCATTTGTACTTTCTAACTTAAAATGGTTTTTGATTATTATATTGTGTTACTTACAGTTTTCTTATCGGCTCAAAATCAGAAGCTGAAAGGTAAGTAGCTTTATCAACATTTTCATGATTACATAGATAACTGGGTTCTTGCTTCTCCCCTTGATTTGCCCCTTAGTTTCTTATGCCCCCTTTCTGGTTCATGGGCAAACACCTTCCTTCTCTTCTCCCCCTTTCCCAGAAGGGTCTCTGTTGCTCTGGGCCTTTAGTTCCCTTAGATAATCATTTCTGACTGTTGTGTATAGAAGCGTTAGGACTTTGGTCAGGGCTGATCTTCTGTATAGCATGTGGGTCTTTTGTAAACAATAGGTACAGTGTGTGTGTGTGTGTGTGTGTGTGTGTGTGTGTGTGTGTGTTCTCTGTGTCACTCTTCTCATGTGCCCTTAGTTGGAACATTCCTACTCTTCACATGACAGATCAAATCGTGGTTCTGGAAACAACTCAAATGAGGACTAGAGGAGCATGCCAAATAAGAACATGTTTGTAAAATATAAAGATTTGAATACAGGTAGTAGAGTAAATTTACACAGTTTTCTGTTAATCTTTGCATTTTTAGTATTTTATTTATGAGTTAATGGAAGGACTGGAAGTAATGAATAGGCAAAGAAAACATAGATAAAAGGGCGTGTGTGTGTGTGTGTGTGTGTGTGTGTGTGACTAGGTGGATACACCTATCTTTAATATTTCTGGGACCTCATGAAAGACTTCTGTTTAATGTCATTTTGCAGAGTGGTCAACCAGTACCAGGAACTAGTTCAAAATGAAGCTAAATGCACAGTGAAGATGTTTCATAACTCAAACGGCGGAGTTTGTCTAAGTGAACTTTCTCCTGAGAAGGAAATGGAAGTATGTTGCTACTGTATATTAGAGAACATTGAGTACCCATTGAAAAATTACAGGAATTTACAGTTTAATTTCTCTTAAGCAAACAAGTACCTTCCTAAACCAACTCAGGCCTGCAGCAGTTCTGACTTTAGTGCTAAGCCTTCTTTAGCTGAAACCTGTGTGATAGTCATAAGGGCAATCTATCCACCTTTATCAAGTGCTACAGAGTTGAAAGCAGTGTCTCAATGGAAGCTTTCTTTTTCTTTTGGCAGAAGAGCCCTACAGAAGTTTCAAAGTATGTAAATTATTCATAATCAAACCCTAACATTATGTACTCCCCAAGAGCAGAGCTTAACTTTTATTCTTACAGATGAATTGGAGTGAATCATTTCTGTAAAGGGAAATAGAAGAACACTCACAGGCACCATAAAGTGGGACTATAAACCCGCCACATTTTTGTTTTAACTACATTCTGAAATTGTAATCCATTGTCAGATATACCAGCATAGCTCTGCCCTTAGTTTTATTTGCTGATCACACTAGAATGTGTCAGGATTTTGGGAAGGGAAGGTGGAATGTTGGAAATTCGTTAAAACAAAGAAGCCATTACTGGATTAAGGAGGGGATACTGAACAAATAGATAAAAAGGATTGCAGAATTCCTTTTTTTATCTATTTATCTATTATTCCTTCCTTGAGAATGAGAAGAAGATGAGAAGAATAAGAGCAAGAGTTAGTATTGGATGGGAAACGAAAGAGGCGAATTGACTTAGTAGAGCTGTTTGCTCCTTGCCAAAGCATTCCTGTTTTTACGGTACTTTATATTTGGAAATTCATCGAGCTAGAATAAAAGATGGTACAAAAGCAGAGTTTTTCAGTTAGATTTCTTGATAAGGGAAAATATTTTTCTTTCAACAGTTTCAGTTGATAATGGAAAACAAGTTAGCATTCAGACACACAAACAACATCAAAATAAGGCTAATATAAAAGTTAACACTGGCAGCATGTACAATTGTTTATTATTCCAGATTTCAACTAATTTTTATGTAAAGTTGAATTTTCCTGGAAACATTCTAGATTTTTACACTGGAATCATTTGTTAGCAGCAGCCTTCCTTGTTCCATTGCTTTAGATGAAAATGCTAGTTCATGTAATGTGGTCTTCCCTTAGAAATAAATATATAGCCGAAGAACACTCTTTCTTTTACTATAATGGGCCTGAATCCCAGCCCTGAGGGAAATAGGTAGCAGGGAATTTGTAAAGTGTGTGATACAGGCTGGCCTTTTAGCTTCTTGATCCGTTTGTCAGTAATTTCTGTCACATTAGTTCTGGAGCATTCTTTTATAGCTAAGGGGTTTCCTGGAGGATATAGGATTTCCACTTCTTTGCAATCTTTATGCATGGTAACATTTGTTTGTGTGTGTGTATCTGTGTTTAGCAGGCTGAGAGTGTATCCGGGTATGTTCAGTCATCATTACTGGGAAAAGGTGTGAAACACCGGCCACCTCCCATCAAACTACCTTCAAGTTCAGGAGGCAGCTCTACAGGTAAAATGCTTTTTCCCACTATCCTTTTTAGCATATAAATCATTGTGGGAAAAGTCCTCCACCCCATCTCTAAAGCCTGGCATTGTTTATTATTTTCAATGTGCACATACATTGAGAGTCTGTCTCAGTTATACTTTATGGTGTTGTCTCATACAGTAGAGTGGGATAATGTGATCAATTTCCATAATGAGACTCCTTGCCTGCAGCTGCTTAAGAGGATGAAGTTCTCCTGGCTAAGCTGGTTGATTAGGGACAATCTCTTGCCTTGACCCATAGACTGAGAGCAAGAAACTGGGGGATCATGGCAGAACATCCTCCATACTTCAGTCTGGCAGAGGAGGAGGTGGAGAAGACTACCTCGGTCCCTCCTGTTGAGTAATCCAGATTAACAAGTGCTGTAGGTAGCAAAAAAACCCAAAACCCTGCCTTACTTGCTCTTATATTATTTATTTACTTATTTATTTTATTATATTTATTTGTATCCCGCTCTTTTCCCAGGACTGGGACTCAGAGCGGCTCGACAGCCTTAAAAACAGTACAATTAAAAACATAAAAAATTAAATTAGATTAAAAAATAAATAATAATAATAATATTAAAACAGAGTTATTAAAAGAATAAAACATATTTTAAAAAGAAAAAGAAAAAAACTATTAATAAGAGGAAGAAAAACTGTAACAAAATTTTTTTAATGGTCCAACATCCCAGCCTGTCCTTATAGCAGTTCCTTAAATGCCTGTTTGAACAGGTAGGTCTTCACCTGCCGGCGGAAGGCCATCAAGGAGGGAGCCGTTCTGATCTCCCTGGGCAGGGAGTTCCAGAGTCTAGGGGCAGCCACCGAGAAGGCCCTCTCTCACATCCCCACAAACCGTGTTTGTGATGGTGTTGGGATGGAGAGAAGGGGATCTCAGAGTCTGGGTTGGTTCATACCAGGAGAAACTGTCTGCCAAATAGTGTGGACCTGAGCCATGTAGGTCTTTATAGGTAATAACCAGCACCTTGAATTGTGCCCGGAAACAAACTGGCAGCCAATGAAGCTGTTTCAACAGGGTCGTTGTATGGTCTGTGTAATCTACCCCGTTAACAGCCTGGCAGCAGCTCTTTAAACCAGCTGAATTTTCCGAACATTTTTCAAAGGCAGGCCCAGGTAGAGCCCATTACAGTAGTCCAAACGTGATGTAACCAAGGCATGTACCACCGTGGCCAGATTTGGTTTCTCAAGGAACGGGCACAGCTGGTGCACAAGTTTTAAATGTGCGAAAGCACTCCTGGTCACAGCTGAGACCTGGGCCTCCAGGTTCAAAGCTGAGTCCAAGAGTACCCCCAAACTGCAAACCTGTGTCTTCAGGGGGAGCATGACCCCATCTAACACAGGCTGGATCCCTATTCCCCGATCTGCCTTCCGACTGACCAGGAACACCTCTGTCTTGTCTGGATTAAGTTTCAATTTGTTTGCCCTTGTCCAGTTCATTACTGAAGACAGACACTGGTTTAGGACCAGGACATAATATGTACTTAGTGTGCAGTATAATCTCTATTATGAATTATGGTCTTTCTGATGCTATGTCTAAAACATAATCTAGTTTAATTGTGTTTTTCAGGTAATCTCTTTAGTCCACAGCAGTCAAGCGGCCACCTAAAATCCCCCACTCCTCCTCCTCCCAAGCCTCCCGCAGTGTCTCGGAAGCAATCTCTGGATCTGAATCAGCTGAGCATGCTTTCTCCAACAACCATGTCTCCAGCAAGCTCTTCACAAAGTGAGTCTCGCCCTAAATTCTCCATTAAGTCTTCATAAGCTTCTCATGGTAAACTTCCTAACTTGGCTGATTGGAGAACCAAAATGTCCATCATATGCTAGATTGTATATAAAGTTGTACAGCACTTAAGGCAGGCCTCTTGTTGACTGTATGTACTTTGTTTGCTGTAACTGTATCTGTTTCTCTGTATAAATTTATATATGTATGCACCCTTTGTGTATACGTTTTAATCCATTTTATGCAATCAACCTTGGTCTCTCTCTAACTCAGCCTGATTGTTAATGTGACCATAGACATTTCTAAAATGCAGCTCTTTCCACCAGTGTATCAACAATAGTTTGCTAAAGCCAACTGTCATTTTCATATTTTAAGGAGCAAAAACATCATAAATGTCATCAAGTATGGTGCGGTTGTATCTCTGTGTATGTATTTAACATGATCAGTCCTAAGGTGGCAATACAATAAACTATAAGTGGATTTTTTAAAACTCTGCTATACTGTTTTACAAATCATTGCTGATGACAAAAATGAGAATCATCTCAGTCTAGCAGTCAAGTTTGTTAAATGTTTTCTGAGTCGAATTTGGATTAGCGGGTAGCATCAGTACTACAGATCCCTTAAATAAAAATAACAGCTATGGATGTTTACCAACCTTTAAAATATTTGCATAAGGTAAAAGAGAAGGGATCCATAAAAATAACCTGTAGACTCGTTTCTTCAGTCTGCTGCACAGCGTAGTCCTGTAGCTCAAGTGGCATAGTCTAAAAACTCTTTGGATGGCTCAAAAGGTGTCTTTTCTGCCTTCCTGTTTTGCACAAAGAAACCTGTAAGGAAGCTTTGATCAATTTTCCAACAGTCTGATTCACACAACCCTCTCCCCTCCCTTCCGTCCTTTATGTTGCGGGTATGAATTGTATTAATATGTTGCACACATTTGTTGCTGTAAGAAGACTTTGCTCACAGCTTCTAGACATTCACATTTCTTTCCTTTCTTTCTGCAGGACATGAAAGCTAAAAAAAAATCATAAAAAGAAAACACCTCAAGAGCTTTTGAATTTTTTTGTTTTTGTTTCCATTCCATTGATACGATGTCTTCATGCCAAATTTATGCGCTCTATTAAAAATACAGTGTTTATTTTCTGCCACAACCATGGCTACTTTTCTTTCTTTGTGATTAAGCCCAACTTAAGCAAACTAGTCACAGATAATTATTTGTACTGTATTCAGTTTGGTCTTAGTCGGTGTTTGTTCAGTCTGTTTTTCTTCCTATTCGACTATGGTACTGTGCAGATGATTTTTTTTTATACTTGTTGGATGAAATTTTTTTTGCAAGCAAAATGCTTCCTTGAAAGAAATTACGCAAACTAACAAAGTTGTTCATGGTAGGGGTGTAGTGTAAATGTGTTGCCAGTGTTTAGGATTACCTAAGGGAAATATAGGTTTGTCTGCAGCTTAAGTTGAGTGGATGTTGATGTGCCATGGGCTGCATCTGTTGTTTGAAGCAGCAGTGACTAACTTTTGGAGTGTCTTTGTTTTCCACACTGTGAGAGCTAAGCATTCCATTAACATTATTATACAAAAGGACTTTTATAACAAACTAGTGTTTTTTATTTTTCTCAATGAGCAGGGTCTGGAACTCCTAAACCATCTACTCCTACTCCAGCCAACCCACACCCTCCTGATGCTCAGAGCTCCACTCTGACTACCCATTCTGCCACCCTTACTCCCCAAGATTCAGGCTTCACCCCTCAGCCCACTTTGCTAACCCCGTTTGCTCAGCAGCCAATGTCTCTGAGCCAGGCACTGCCTGTAATGACCATTCCTCTTTCCACCATGGTAACATCCACTACTACAGGAACCTCCTCCAACCAGGTCATGCCAAACACTGCAGGACTTAACTTCATCAATGTAGTGGGCTCTGTATGGTAAGTTGGTTTCACTGTGCTACTTCCTTGTTTTCATTTTTATACCCCTTAATTGTGCTCTGAGTCAGATGACTTATGATGGACCTTAGAAAAATCTAGTTATTCATACAGTAGAGTCTTGATTATCTGACATTCCAGATTATCCGACGTCGGATAGTCCGTGGGCATGGCTTGGAGCCCTTACCATGGCCCCAGCCAAACAAGGCTCCAAGTGCAGTGGCAAGCCCCACCAGGCCCCAAGCACACTTTTTATAGTGATTGCAAGGCTTTTCATAGAGATTGCTAGGCTTTTCATAGCGATTTTAAGGCTTTTCATAGTGATTCAAGGCTTTTCATAATTATTGCTAGGCTTTTCCTATGACCCTCCGGATTATCCAACATTTTCGGCTATCCGACCAATGGGACCTCCCGTTTACGCCGGATAATTGAGACTCTATTGTATAACTACAAGTTAAATCCCCTGTGTCAAAGGGAGGGGCATGCCAGTTATCATTGCTCGCCATGTGTGAAAGTGAGAACTTGTGTTGCACTTTCTTAAGCATTTGTCCACGGACTTGGAATAGGAAGATGAAAGCTTTGCAATGTCTGTCCTAATCAGCTAGACCATTTTCAGGACTGAGAGCTTAAAGAAACTAATTTTCCTTATTTTATTCTTACTGACTTTGGAGTTGCGTTTAAGGAATGAAGGCACAGTGTGGTGGAACTATGTTTTTCACACCCAAAGCAATCGTTCACATGTGAAGTCGAGGCTTTAACAGCCAGCTTCCATAGTTTTCTGTGGATTTTCCAGATATGTGGCCAGGTTCTGGAAGAATTTATTCCTTACATTTTGCCTATATCTGTGGCTGGCATCTTTAGAGGGGGCAGTGTCTGAAAATGCCAGCCACAGATGCAGGCAAAACGCATGAATAAATTCTTCCGGGACACAGCCACATAACCCAGAAAACCCACAGAACATCTTTCATATTTTTCTAAAGTGCCTTTCAGTTCTCCCATTCTTTGGGAACAGATTATCTGGGCACTTATGTGTGACTATGGGAAGGTCTAAAACGTATCTAAAATGCCAACCAATACGTGCTTTATAGAAAAATGGGTCTATTTTTTATTTCCTAATTTTGGACTGATCAAATTCATTGTTACTGTTGACATGTCTCCTAAGTTTAACTAATACGACTTAACAAAATCAGTTGGAGATTGAACTGTTTATCCCCAAGGCTAATGATGGAGATATCTTCACTGGGAGTTGGGATAGCAAAACTGTCTCTCTCCCAGCCCTTCCTGTCATGTTGATCTAATGCCTGCTCATTACATTTGTACAGCGGAGCGCAGACATTGATGAGTGGCTCAAACTCCATGTTGGGGTGTAGTACTAGTGCAGTAACCCCTGCAGGCATAAACTTGAGCAGCATTTTACCACCAGGAGGTCTGGTGCCAAGTGCGCTGCCCGCTGCAGTGCAGCCCTCAACCTCTCAGCCAGGTGAGTATGAAAGCCAGCCACTGTTGAATGTTGCTGGTGCATGGAGGGTGGCAGCTTTTACGCTCAGGAAAACTATGAAGAAGATAATTGATTGCTTAATGGGTAAAGTGGATAATAGTCCATTAGAGGAATTTTAATTTCTGACTTGCATTAAGACTACCAGCACCTACACTGATAATCACCAGGGTTTTGATAATGTCTGCGCATGTGGCTGAAGATCCAACTCAATGACTGAAGAGAATAATGCATACATAATTACCACCATACAGGCATTTGTCTTTCTCTGTTTCCCAATCCCCCTACCCCTTTCAGTTCGTAATAAATAGCAGGAAAACTACAGATAATGTAGTTTATGCCCCCAGATTGTGTTTACCTGCCTTTGCTTTTGTGATGATGTGCTGCTTTTAAATTGTCTTTACTAGGTCTTTTTGCCTGCTGGTCACTTTCAGTACCAAACACAAAGGATCTTCTTTATGTAGGCATTTTAATTTAGTGTATTTATTTGGTGTGTTTAGTGTTTAACCTGGATTTTTTTTTATAAATCTGCTGCTATGCTTTCAAGTTTTACTTGTTATCTCCCTCTTGACCTTTTTTTAAAATGATTTTGTACACTTCCTTGAACTTTTTGGTGGGGTCAGCATAAATACAATAAATATATAATGTATGTTTTGTACCACTTTTGCACCATCTTTCCACCAGATGTCACATTGGACAGAGAATCAGAATAGTACTGCTGAACAATCATAATGAAATCATAATGCACTAGAAAGCTATTTCCAAGCAAAGGTTTTCTTTAAAATGTCATTCTATGTCAGCTTAAACTTATGAACCTAGGTTTAACATTTAGGACCTAGGAAAGACATTTAGAGAAAAGCTCTGAGTTGTAAAGCCTATTTTATATTCTGATAAAAAGGCTCAGCAAAATGGAAGATAGCATATGTACTGATTCTGTGCAATACTGTATAACATTTCCAAATGGTACCCTCATCTTAAGCTCAAGACCTTGCCTAATCTAGTTTCGAAGTAAAGAGAAAAACAGTTACAAAATTATCTTGTCTAATTTCAGCAGGTGGTCCTTTGGGTTTAAACAGTGCTCCAGGCCTTCATTCTCTGAATCTGCTGCAGGTAAATTTATTCACAATGATTACTTTGGACAGATTTCCATCTGCTTTGACTGGTGATTAAAACCTTCCATCCCGTTGAAAAGCTTTCCTGTATTTGGAAGGATAGTTACTTACCTTTATAGACAAGTACAATAATAAAATAATGGATGAGGATTTTGTTTTAACAAAAATATTTCAAGGAAGCTGTTACAGTATGTCCAGACAGCAGAACGGGTGTGGTGTAGTGGTTTAAGCGTTGGACTGTGACTTTGAAGGCCAGGGTTTGAATCCTGGCTCAGCCGTTTAAACCCACTGGGTGGCATTGGGCAAGTCACACGCTCTCATTCTCAGAGAATGGCAATGGCAAAGGCAAATCCACTCTAAAGAAATTAGCCAAGAAAGCCCCGTGATTCGGTCACCATGAGTTGGAAATGACTTGATGGCACACAACAACAAACCTTGTTCTTTACTGAAGATTTGCAAAAATTGCAGATTTGCAGTAGCTGCCTGTGGGATTCTTAATATTCATACTGTCGCCTTTTCTTACAGTCCCTTTGCCTAGCTCCTCTTTCCACAGCTAGAATTCTGAACAGCATTTTGTTATCTTGCAAAGAAATTTGATAAAAGAGAATTGTAGAAAATCAGCATATTCTGGGTGGAATACTGTGGGGTGACACGTTTTGGTTTGCACTTTCCCTGCTCCTACTTTGTGGCTTGTTTCACAGAGACTGTTTGATGCTGAATATATTAATCTAATGGGATTGGGTTTAGAATGAGTTGGTGTCTGGTGGGACAATGACTAGGCAACAGCCTGGGTACTTTTTGTGGCTACACAAGAATACAAAGTTTAAGTGCTATATCTTTCTTTGTGCTCACCACATGAAAATACTGTACAACCTGATCTCTGTTTCTTGCCTTTAAACCTGAACAGCTTCCAGATGGCTCACTGATTTTCAACCCTTTGCAGCAGCAACAGCAACAACTCTCCCAGTTCTCATCCCAACCTCCTACAGCTTCAAGTACTCAGCAACAGGGAGATCAAGTAGGTATATTTCTCAAAAATAATCTAGTGAAAATATATGTGTGTATACTTGTTTGGGCCCCCTTAGAATACACCAGAGAGTTGGTTATTTGTTGTTTGTGATAGCTGCACATGGGAAAAGCTTGGAATAACCACAGCTAAAATCAAAACATTTTCAGCCTAGTGGAGCTTCAAAAGCTTGCATCATGTATTTTGTCCATTTTGGTTGGCTCAATAAAGAAATTGTTGTTTTGTGGATTTTGGATGTTACTGTACAACATGGCTACCTCCGGATAAGCCCTTAGTATGCTGATCAAGTCAGCATGGCATACTGGTTTGAGTGTTGGACTATGACTCTGAAGACCAAGATTCAAATCCCACCTCAAGCCATGGAAACCCACCAGGTGACCTTGGGCAAGGCACGCAGTCTCAGGCTCTGAAGATGGCAATGGCAAACTCTCTCTGAAGAAATTTGACAAGAAAACCCTGTCATAGGGATGCCTTAAGGTAGTCATAAGTCAAAAAAGATTTGAAGGCACACAACAGCAGCAAATGTTGATCACCACAAGCTCTTTTTCTCTAGAGCAGTGGTTGTCAGCTTTTGGTCCTCCATTTATTTTGGACACAACTCCCCATATTCCTAAGCACTGGTTATACTAGCTAAAATTGCATGATCTACTATATGCTGTGCATGCAGAAGATTCTTAATTCAGTCCCTAGAGCCCAAGACAGGGCTAGGACATAATCCTGAAACCTCGAAGGTTGTTGCCAGCTAGAGCTGATGAATACTGTATTAGATGGCCCAATGAGGATAAAGCAGTTTTCTGTGAATGGTAATGTAAAGTCAAAGAGGAGAAGGGGCAGGGAGGCACATTACTGAGGATGGGTCCTATGTTTGCTAACAATGGTTTCCAAAAGGCTATCTCTATTTCTTCCCCATTTCAGGAAGTGCTTTAAGAACTACCTTTTTCTAACCAATTGTGTGCACATAGGTCTTACAATATAGTTACATTTTCAAAGAGAAACTAATTAAGGGTTTCACTTCTGTTCTGTGAGTCAAATCTTTTTTCTTCTTCTTCTTTTGCCAGGATTCTGAACAAGTTTCCACAAATCAAGACCAGGCCTTGTCTGCTCAGCAAACTGCTGTTCTTAACCTGACTGGAGTAGGGAATTTTATGCAGCCTCAGGGAGCAGGTATGTTTCTTTTCAAAACATTCTTTGGAGAGTTATGCTGCAGTTCTGTTTTTCAGCCACATAAAAACTGTTTGGATACTATGACATTTGCTTCAAGGGACTGTAATAGTAAGTGGTTAGGCCAAAGCTCTGTAAGAAACTCAAACTCCACAGAGGTCACAACAGGAATTAAAGTATGCCCTGTGGATGATTCCACCTGGGACTACCATATGTAAAGGGGGGGGGGTTGACAAAAAATAGTCCCAAAATCCTGACAGTGACATACACATGAGTCAATGCTGGAAAAGGGACCCAGGGTGAAGGCAATGGCAAGAGAGGAGACATGGCATGGCAGGGTATGGAAGCAGCCCTCACAACCCATTACCTCTCCCTTGCCTGAACCAGAGAAAAGGACCGCATCCTTCCTCACCTTATTCTTCGGCTGAATCAGCATTCAGCAGCAACATGGGGGAGCCCTAAGAATGTGGCACACCCATCATTTTGGGTGTTTGAAGTGGAGAAGAATGGTGATGGCTGTTTTAAATACTATACAAGCCTTGTGCGTCTTGACAGTCTGCAGAGAGGCTTCTACAGTACACCCTTCCCCCCCCTCATTTATATTCCTTTCCCTCTGTATTTGAAAAGCTGTAGGCATTTTAAGATCAGTGCAATTTACACCCGCAACTGTGACCCCTGAAACAGGTCCTCTCCTTCTCTTATAACTTTTCATAAGTATACAGCCTTGACTGACTACGTTGCCAATTGGAAATGATTCCGTTTCTCCATATTTTGATCTGACAGCAGCTTTTTATCCTGAGTATAGGTAACACATCAAGACAGTCAGGTGGAGTGGTGCACCCATTCCTCTAAGGTCAAGCCATAGCTTTTCATGATCTATGCAGTCAATGGCTTTGCTTTAGTCAATAAAACACAGGCTGATTTACTTCCGGAATTCCTTTGTGTGCTCCATCATCCATCATATGTTTGCAATTTGATCCCTAGTGCCTCTTCCTTTTCTGCTTCTACCTTTAAGACCTCCATGTAATATTCTGATTACAGAGATAATGGGATTTGTTTGGTAAATTAACTGGAAATTCAACTACAGTGCTTCCTCGGGTTACGAAATTAATTCGTTCCGCGGCCGCTTTCGTAACCCGAAAAGCCTTCGTAAGCCGAAATGCCATAGGCGCTAATGGGGAAAAGCCGCGATTCCGTGTGAAATAGCGCCGAAAAGCACCAAATTCCGGTCCCGAAAAAAACATTCGTAAACCCGAACAATTATTTCCTATGGGATTTTTTCGTAGCCCGGAAATTTCGTAACCTGGGTATTGTGTATCCCGAGGTACCACTGTATCCCAAATTCAGGATAGGGTTTACACTTAGAGTTAATGTTGTGCATCTGTACTTCGGAAGGAAGATCAGGAGAGTTCCCTACCAAGAGCAAAAATGCCCCTGCAAAATGGGGGGGGGGGGGGAAACTGGGACGGGGACATGAAATAATATATATAATATATATATATATATATATATATGCATTATATCCTGACAAATTGGAATCTCAGTATAACTACAAAAGGCAGTTTTGTATCCGATACCATAATATCTTAATATCCCTTATCTCCACTGGCCTGTGACTGAAATCAAATCAAAACTGACATGCTTAAAACAAGGAAAAATCTGCTAGTCCTTTAAAAACAGGTCATGGATTTTTCAGAACCATGAGCATTTTTTTATATTGATATCTTCTTTCAGAGAAAAGTGAAAACCAGGCTTTTTAAAATTATTTCTAAAATGCCTTAGATGCTACAGCAAGGTGTTTGTTGTCCACCTGATTTGCTTGTTTAAACTTTCTCTAAGATGAAGCCTCACTCTTCAGAAGTAAAACCTTCTAAGCTTGTTTTCTGCTCCTTCCCTGGCAGCTCTTCCACTATCAAACGGTTATGACAGCAGAGGTGGCAGCAGTGCAAGCAGCTCAGCTACAACATTCAGGCATCCAGTCAAAAAATAAACAGAAGCAGTTCACTGTTCCTAAATTCTTAAAATCCTTGTTTGATATGTATGTATATTTATAGTTTTTTTAAATAAAATTGAATGAAATCTTCTGGTAAAATAGAACTGGAATTTATGTTTGCTAAACCTTTAAAGGCAACTAGCCATTCTGACACAACAGGTTTTCTTGCAGTGAAAATCAGATCAATGAAACAAAGACACAGAATTTTAAAATGCAGTTTATCAACCTAGAAACACTGCATTATCTTGCAGGGAGAAAATTAATAGTTTAAAATAACCGAAGTTTATAAATGTATTTATTTGATACAATATAATGGGTAAATACTGTCACAGATACTCTGTACAAGTCAGTTCAAAGAGGCCTTTTTTATGTTGGCTTTACACTTTTTATAACTTTATCCATTAGTTTTCTTACTTCTTTTTGTCGTGCTGTTGCCCGGCTTACACAATCTTGAAGTTTTGCTCCTGTGAGTGCACTTCCTCCTTACAGAGAACCAAACAAGGACATATTCAGCACTGGACATTTCTTTTCAAGTGGCTACCAAATAAAATGAAGATTTCTCCTTCTTACTGGTGTAAATTTATACACAACAGGTTCAAGTGATATCTTTTTAAGGGTTGTCCAATATTGCTGTCCTTGCACGACTGCTATTTAACTCAAACCTTTATAATGAGACCTAATTTATACAGATGAAGTAAATGGTCTTGATAACTAATAATAATTTGGCACAGTACCTGGCTTGTGAACAGAACAGAGTTTGCCTTCTTCATCAGTTACAACAGTTATCACTCCAGTTGCCAAGTCCTCTTCTTCTGCAGTTGGATCAACAACCATTACTGTGCTTTTTGAAGAGAAAACACATTTTAAAATTATGTTGTAAAGTGATGTTACATAGAGATAACGTTACCACATTTTCAAGATAATGGAAGTGCCTGATGTAACATAGCACTGCTATGCCATACAGCTTTCAAGAATGCTTTTAATTCCTCATTAAAAAGAAGATAAGGAAGGACATCAAAATTGCTCTTTTAACATTATTGAAAGGACCACTGGAGCAATAAACACTAGCACAAAGATCACAGGATAAATTGCTTTTGGAATAAAACCCAAGTTTGTACAAACTGATAATAAAGCAAAACCCCAAAGTACCATTGTTTCTCTATGCAGAAAGATTCTCCCAGTCTTGACTCTGTGATAAGGAGTACTAAGCTTAAGTACTTTACCCCACTGTAAAGAAACAGGACCAAAAGTACTGAAGGCTAAAATAGCAACACCCTTACATCCAGTATTCTGCATGATCCATCTCTGCATTTATTTGTTCTTTTTACGGTACTGTTAAGGCATGCTCACCACCACCAAAAGCACACAACAGAAGATGTTAGAAAACTTGACACCCACTTACTCAAACAGCACAAAGGAGGAAGCCACTGGATGTTTTCTAATTGTCAAAGGGTTCTTCTCTTTCAAGTTGACTTCTGCCAACCCAGTTTCTTCATTTATAGTAACAGCAGGTAACTGCACTATAATAACAAAGAGTAGATATTATAAAAGCAAGGCTGGTGTCTTTTTTAAAAAAGAAAAAGAAAATAGAGTATGAAGAGAAACATGATGCAAGAGAGTAAATGAGAGCATTCTATTGGCAAACTGCAAAAGGTTAAGAGAATGGCATGATAGTGCAGAACCCTAGATCACTGCTTCAAAATCGGGTTAACATTTTTTTTCTCTTAGCAACTGATAATTGTTCTTGCAAGTTTCAGGATGTAAATTCAACCATCAAAAGAGGGCAGCTTAATGAGAATGGCTTTGCTGTCCTGACAACATGTAGAATGTATTTCAGTGTAGAAAAATCAATAATCATATCAGCAAATGGCAAAATTAACCTTGAAAAAAATAAAATAAAGGCAAGGCAAGAGTTCAGGAAAAGCTATTAGGTGGTCCATCTACAGACTAACTGTTTGGTGGTCATCACTATGACATTATCTGCTAGGTACCAAGAAGAAATCACAAACTAAGCATTAGCCTCTTCAGCTGCATTTAGAACAGAACAACATGGTAGTTGCAGGAAGACATATTCACAGAAAATAAAAGGCAACCAAAGGGGACTGCTTTCTGGGATTTAAGGGTCTCCAAGGAAAAATGACAGTACATTCTGCACCCAGTTCTTAAAAAGTTTCCCATGTAATGCTGACTGGGATAAGAATTGGTTATTGTACCCCTATCCCCACCACCAGGATACTGGCCTTTATGAAAGGAAAGAACCCTGAAATGTTTCTAGCAAGGCAAGGTTTGACAGACCATTGTTTAAACTGTATTGAATCACCCATTTTGGTAGGTCAATAGACAGTGAATGTCTATCCTGAATGGGTGGGCTTAATAGGAATGGTGATAGTAAGGGAGAGATGGCAGCCTGTGTAGCTGCCATAATGCAGTGCACCTCTAAAGCATCAGAGTTGTTATATCACCTGCATTCAAAGAATACAGGAGCAAGGGCAGGGTAGCTAACCAAGGATATTGTGTGCTGTAACTGTTTGTCTCTCCTACTCCTCTTCCACCTTCCATAGGGAGGTTCATCTCACTTTTTAGCACACTGGATCACACTGAAATTCAGAGGTAAGTCTGCAACTATTAATAAATTTGTAAATCCTGTAAGGCAACTTACCATTTCTTAAAGCTGCTAAGAAAGCACACATGCAGGTATCCAGAAGGTTTCCATCATAATCTAAGCATATGATATCGCAATACAGAACCCAAACGATCTAAGGGAGGGAAAGTCTCATGATGAAAATGTGCTCCAAAGGAACTACTACAAGCTGTGACATGTATTTATGTAATACAATGCATTGTTCACATCTCCTTCCACAGACCTTTTTCAAAGTGCTGTGCACATAATACAGCCTTCCAGATATTAGATAATACCTCCCAATGGCGAGGAATGCTTAGACATGCAGTCCCAACATCTGGAGACTTGCATTTTGCCCACCTGAGTTAAATTCAGGTGGCAAAATACAAATCTTCAGCTCTTGGACTACAGTTCCCAACCTTCCTTGCCACTGGCTATGCTTGATTGGTGGTAAACCAACTTAAGAGGGCATGTACATGCTTAACTTCACTTATGATCAGTAAACATTAAAAACACCTGGGGTTATATCAACAGTTGTACTTTTTACATACTTGCTCAAGGAATTATCCAGCAATTCCTTATGCAAGCAGGTCCCCATATGCCTTCAGTGCAACAGACTAGATCCAAGGCCAGTCAATGTGTGAGCCCAGTTCAAGTCCTTTGTTTTTATATTGGTGTGTGTGTGTGTGTGATAATTTCCTTCTTTGTTGTGGTCTCTATGTATCACACATAGGTGATGTGAACAGGTCCCTTCTGGACAGATCCCTTCTTCAAAATCTAGGTAAAGTTTATGAAGGAGCAATGCCCCTTTCTCAGTACTATCATCGCTTAGTTCTCCATCAACTGCTAAATTCTACTTCCAATCATCACATCAGTAAGTAGCAGACATAGGACCTTCTCTCCATTGGGATAAAAATAACCTTTCCTTCTTTTCCATCCAGAAGTGTGCTTGTTATATATTTTCTTTCTCATTATGGTGTTTTTACTTGTGAGGCTTTTGACTCATGGTCTCAAAGGTCTTCTTAAAGCATGACCAAAAAACCCCTCTGATTGGCACAAGTGTCTTCTCTACTTGGGAGAGCAACACTATATCAACTCTTCTTCACCAGACAGGCACATTGCAGGCTAAAATATTATTGTGGAAGAAAGTACAGCACAGGTGTTGAACCTCCTAAGGTGCTTACGTTAATTCTTTTGGTGGTTTTCCCTAACACGCTTGCCATCACCAGGTAAAGCTGCTCTGGGTTAAATATAAGTGTTTTAGGTTGCATTTTTGTTACGTCAGCAATCAATAGTGGCCATTACTACTACTAACTTTTTTTTTGTTCAGATGAGCTTTATTTGTATTTTCTCTTACAATGGTACACATACTACTACTAAAACAAACACATGAATATGAAAAAGATGCAAGCATTAGGAAATCCTGACCTATCAGAGGTATATGATCCAGAGCTTTTGCTGCTGTCAGTATTAGAGAAGATTGTGATTCCATAAGATTAGAAAATAGTATGAAAACACTGGGCTGAAACAGATGGCCCTTTGCATGCTGAATTGGGGCCATGGCAACTGCATGCCCCAGCCCCAATCCGGCATTTTTCCAGCCCCAAAAAGAATGGGGGGAAACATGCTTGCCACGCGGTTCTTCCACGTTTCTTCAGTGCAGCGTCTGTAAATGCTGCGCCGCAGAAACATCATGATGCTGGCAGCCACCTGGTCAGGCGGGTGGCGTGACACCACTTTGGAGGCGGAGGCGAGATTGGTTACATGCGGTCACTACGCCCCCACTCCATCCTGACCCTTTCGGACGGTCTGTACAGCCCCATTCCACTGTTTCCCCAGTACCATTAAACATCCTCAAATATTCCATTTTTCTGTGGAGTTTGTTGACCTTCCAATATAATATAATTGGCAGAATAAAAAATCAGAACAATTCACCACCTTATCTACTGTATATACCCAAAATAGATATATATAATTAATATATATATATATATATATATATATATATATATATATAATTTAATATTTGAGTGGAAGATGCTCCCTTGAAGTGTGATGGAGCCTCCTCCTTTGTTTTTTTTTTTTTAACAGACTGGATGACCATCTGCCACAAGTGCTTTGATATTGTGTTCCTGCATGGCAGAAGGGTTGGACTGGGTGGCCCTCAGGGTCTCTTCCAACTCTGTGATTCTATTAATAATTTAAAGGGGTTGAATGAGCAGTTCTGGGGTCAAAAGAGCAGGACTTCAGTCAAGGGACACCTGTACAGTACCTTAGTTCTTATTTTAAAAAACCCATCTCTTTCACAGAGAAGAGTGGTGAAAAGCCTTTTTGACTGCCTGGGTGGGAAAACAGTGGCAATCCCTAAGTATTATCCTTGAATTATCCACAGGTCATATCAAAATCAGTAATTTTGGCTCCAAAACCTGCCGTCAACTTATATATGAAGTCAACTTATACATCAGTTTATACAGTATGTATCTACAGCATGTGTGACAATGTGACATTATAAGATGGAAGTGGCTAGTCCAGGAATGTCCAAATATTGCCTAATTATTATATACTATAAAGAATGACATTCTACTTACCTTCCCATCTACAATACAGAGATCCTCTTTCCGTACTACCTGTGAACTGAAACAGTGATACAGTGAAGAGGGAAATCCAAGTCTTCTCACATATATTGTACAATTCCTGCTCAAATGTATTATACAGAAAAATTAAAGGATAATATTTCTTACTTTTCAATCACATCTGCAATGAATTGACTAGCTGCCTGAGCCTCTTCCCCAGGAGGACCAGGTCGAAACCTTGATGAACAGAGTGGAGGAAGATCCACATTAGGAACTATGGAGGGGAAAAATTATTAGGAAGCAATCTTTCACTGAAAACCATTAGTAAAATGCACATTCAATATTTTATATTCCATATCTGCTCTTGTTAGAAGAAAGCAACAATTATGCAACTTAAAGCACATAGTATGTGTAAGTAAAGAAGAAAAATATGCTAATATACTATATGCTTTAAGGATAACAGGATTTTTAAATATATATACATTGATTTCTAAAAGATGCACACCAAATGCAAAGAATTTTTAAAATATCTGTATTCTAAAGTAAGTGTTTAAAATCCCTCTCAAAAGAACAAGACATATATAAACCAAACAAATTCAGATAACAGAATTGTGAAAGGCTAGGGTTGTAATCTTATGCTCATTCACCCAAGAGCATATCTCACTGAACTCAGTGGGACTTACTTCTGAACAGATATGCACAAGATTATGGTGCCAATTCTTTTTAAAAATGCAAGAACAGTAATCGATATGTTAACTGAACCAAAACCAACCAGGCTTTCTGAACAAGTGCAATACTTTAAAATGTAAACATTTCCATTTCAAATAGAACTGCCCAATCTCTGAAATACCATTAATTATGACAACCGTAAAGAATCAAACACAAAACAGCAACAGAGCAGCCCCTTCAGAAAAAGCAGAAACCTTACCAATATATCCTTTGTTACTGGAATCAGCATGGGGTGCTGCAAATTCCTGTAAGCGGTATGTTCACACGGGGGGGGGGGGGGGGGTGGAGGAATATAAGAATGAAAACTAATTTAGTCTTTTAGAATTTTAAAGCCCATACGCATTAAGGAGACTCAAGACAGGCTCCAGACATGTTGTCCCCTGTTTTTTCACACATTTGATAGTTTACAATTTGCATACAAATTGTGTTCATTAATATCAAATGCACAGTAGCAAACCTGTTGCTTCCAAAAGCTGTGTATAGCAGTGGGTGTGTTACCAGTGGATGGGCATGGTCTGGGCTTCCCCTTGCTCCCATGCATGCATATACTCCTTTCTCCATCACTCTTGTACATACACCCATGCCCCTGCTGGTCATGGTATAAAACCAAACATATCTTTTGTTAAGATATCTTTGCTTCCTGCTGCCTAGCTGATTAGTATAGGAAGTGCCCTTTTGCTCATCCCAGCGCAAGCAGACTGGGCAGCAACTGGGGAGGGGGGTAATGGGAAGGTGTGCTCAGCAAATTAGCACAATTGAGGTTTGCTAAGAGCTGTTTGTATGTTCTGCACCAGTGATGGAGAACCTTTTACAGACTGAGTGCCCAAACTGCAACCCAGACCCCACTTATTTATTGCAAAGTGCCACGTCCCTCTGGCTTTCTAGTAAGAAACTCTGGCAAACTCTGTGCTGGGGCGACAGCATGTGTGCCCACAGAGAGGGCTCTGAGTGCCACCTCTGGCATGCGTACCATAGGTTCACCATCACTGTTCTGCACTGTATTCACATTTATTCAGTTTTAACAGAAACCCTGCTGAGCAACCTTAAAAACTAAACAAATATTATGTCATCGTGCCACAGAATGAAATATCTGAATATGAGTTTAAAGTTAAATATTTCAGTTTTCAGTTCTGACGACTCCAAATTCTTTTGATGCATTTATGTTTCGATCACACTCACGGCCAAGAGGCTAAAGGCATCTTATATTACAACATGCTGCTGATGCTGATACCCATACCACCAGCATTTAGCTAAACTATCCAAGCATATAGTGTCCCAACTGCTTTGCTCTGGTAGTCAAATACAGAAAGCTGCCCACTCTAAACCATATCCAAGCAGAAATGGCAACCAGAGCCATGGATACATTTTGTGAAAAACCGGATTATAGATCTAAAATTTAGGAGATTCTGGTCCAAAACACACTGCAGAAATAATCCAGTTTGAGACAGCTTTAACTGCCCTGGCTCAATGCTAGGGAATTCTGGTAACTGTAGTTTTGTGAGACATTTAGCCTTCTGTCAGAAAGCTCTGGGGTTACAATAAACTACAGTTCCCAAGATTCACTAGCACTGAGCCAGGGCAGTTAAAGGGGATTATTTCTGCAGCATGTTTTGGAACTCTATCTTCATGATGAGAATGAGCCAGCCCCAGGTTTACTAGGTCACATTCACCCAAGTATGGTATATGCTTTGCAAATACACCTGACAGCTGCTCCAGATAATATTTTTAATTTTTTTAAACAGCTCTATACTGTGATTAGCTGGCTTCAGCACAAGATGCACTGCACCCTGTGAGTACTTGAGAATATTCATCCATTATCTCAGCATTTCAAAGAAACAGCAAGAGACAGTGGACCAGCCTAGAAGTAATAACAATGTCCTGTGGCCAGCCTTGTTTGCACTCTTCCCTGCCCTCTTCATTCATATGTCAGAGAAATTTAAAGCTATTTAGAATAAATCGCATTCTCTTCATGATGGGAAAGTGTTATTTGTCCAAATCTGCTGTTTAGCTCTCCTATATTAGGTTTTCCAGCTGTGGGGAACAGCTTTACAAAAGGAGACATAATTGAAAACTGAACTACAATGAATAAAACTTCTCTTGTATGCAGAAGTGGACAATGACTAGAGATGTACATGAAAACAAAGCTTGCCAAATCTATTCTTGTAATGGAAAAGCATGGGCCTGTTACAGACTGCCAAAATAAAGCTGCTTCGGGTCTCTTTGGAGGTATGCTATTTAAATGATGCTTGGGTCCTAAGAATCCAGAAGCTGCACCAAAGTTGCACTCCAATGCTTAGGAATGGAGTGTGGCTTTGGCGCGACCTCCGGACTCGTAGGACCCATGCATTATTTAAATAGCATACCTCCAAAGAGACCCGAAGCCACTGGCGGGTTACAGACCGCCCATTTGGGGCGGGCTGCACCCGCCCCTTTCCCCGGTGTATCGGGGCCTCAGTGGCCAGAACGGCAGCCGCTGAGGCCCTAATCCACCGCTTTTCAGGTTGCGGGGAAGCGGCAAAACGCTGCTTCCCCGCAGCCTGAAAAGGGGTGTCCCTGGGGCTTCAAGCCCCAAGGACACCCCGCGGCGGCGGGGAGGAGGAGAAAGGGGCCGCTTGGCCCCTTTCTCCTTTGGTCCGCTGGGCGCAGCCGTGTGAAGGTTGCGCCCAGTGGACCAAACCAGGAAGGAGCTCCGAAATGGAGCTCCTTCCTGCTCCGCACTAAGGGCGCACGTCCGCGCCGCCCCGTATAGAGGTGGCGTGGTCGTGACATCCTCATGGCGGCAGCCGTGTAGAACGGCCGCCGCCATTTTGTGCGTGCGGAGTGCGCACTAGGGTTAGGGGGGTGCGGAAGCACCGCCCCTTTCTAACCCTAGTGCGCGTTCCGCATGCACAAAACGGCCCGTGTGTAACGGGCCACTGTTTCTCTTTTTCATCCAAATCAAAAAAACTGCATCAGTAATATTTGTCAATCCGCTATTCTATTCCTAGAAGCAGCCCTTGAGTCAGAGGAAGAAATACTACTGTATTCTGATGTTCAATTGCGTTCACAAACAACTGAAGTTGCATTAAAAAAATCTCCAAAAACCTACCGCCTTTATGCCACACACCACTGTCGTGTTACCCAGCTTCACAAGAGCAGAGCCATCGGCAGTTGTAATTGAACCTGTGGGAAAAAACAAAACGTTTCAGAATACTTCAGTTTTCTACCTGGAAGAACATCTTTCCAGACCAGGGTAGTTGAGCCATGGCAGCTCCCAGAAACCACAGACTCCGGCTAAATGTAAAATGTTTGCTTTCTAGATTTCTAGAGTGATTTAGAATGCTGTCTTATTCTTTTTCATGTACACCTACCCAATCCCTTTGTTTCTGCAGATTCTGCCATTGTATCTGCCATCATTCCACTTAGACTAAATGTTTATTTTGAATTTGCTGCTGTGCCACTAAATTTGATAGAGAAATGGCGGGGGGGGGGGGGAAACGTATATTTTCAGTTTCACTAAAGTTCATATTTTATAAATGTATGTTGACTAAAGTTTGCAAGATAACATTTATTTATTTAGAATGAACCTTACTGTATCTCAATCCACTTCCTTAATGTTCTCAATTAAATCAGAACGTGGCTTGCATGTTATATTTCCTCTGAATTATTACAGGAAATACTTATGAGCAGACAGAGTAGAGCCACAGATCTCACTGGGTTTCTTCGGCGCGTTACAGACTGCCTGAAATTGGTGGTCTGCCGGCGCCGTCATTTGCAGCGCGGAGGAGCCCCAGCGGCCAAACCGTGCAGCTCCTCCATGCCGCAAAAAAGAAGCCCCAAAATGGTGCTTCTTATCGCTGCGTGCTAATGATGTCGTGAGGCGCCAATGGTGCACTCATGACGTCATTTGTGCCACACAACGTGCAGACGCTAAGCGTCCGCTACGTCAAGATGGCGGCGCCCGTGTAGAACGGGCGCCACCATTTTGTATGTCCTCAGGGCGTACTAGGGTTAGGGGCATCCGGAAGGGACGCCCTTTCCTAACCCTAGTACATCCTGGAGACGTACTTTACGCCCGTGATGAACGGTCCTTCAATAACTTAAGTCTCAATAATTTCAATGGGTGTATGATTAAGGCTGCAGCCAATCCTCAACTGCATACCAAAAACCAGAATATCCCCCACAGGCTCAGACAAAAAAGAACATGCATCACTAAAACACTCACCTATGTTGACAGTTGTCGTTCTAAATTCACCAAGATCCCTTCCATCAGGCCGACAATTTTCTTTCTAAAAAGACCATTAACCGTCAGACTCACACAATTTGTCTAATCAGCTTGAAATTCAACTAAACTGTGATCAAAGATCAGCATGGGGGACTACTGAATGTGCAGATACACTTCCACTTTACCTAAAAACATGATTACTTTATATGAAAGTGTAATGCAGGGGACAGCAGAGAAAACGCCAGGCTTCACATATTCATAGATATCCTAATGCCAAAACCTTTGGCTAGAAAAGTTTTCTACCTAGAGAGGAACTTCCATTTCCCACAGTTGATAATATGGCTGCAATCTATACTTCTTGTTATATATCAATTATTACACAACAGCACAAATTAGATCAAAGGTATTTACATATGTAACATGAAGATATGCCTGATAAAGGACGGAATTTTGATCTACTATCAAAACTGCATCATCGCCAAATGTCAATTGACAGAATCATGCAACAGAGATCATGGTAACAAGAAGCCTGATATGAAAGTTAACATACCCCATTCTAAATGCTACCTTATTAACACAATGCTGAAAGACAGGCAACAGGCAAGGTTATAAGGATGAGGGACCCCAAATTTCCAGTGCTTCAAGAAGGAGAAATGTTGTTGCTGCTCTTCCCATCTTCCTCAATGTCACTTCTATAGGTCTTCCAGCCACTTCTTTCTCATCCTAGAGCAGTGATTCCCAAACTTAAGCCTTCCAGATATTTTGGACTTCAGCTCCCAAAAGCCTTAGTCAGCTTGGCCAGCAGTAAGGAATTCCAGGAGCTGAGGTCCAGAAACATCTAGAGGATCAAAGTTTGGGAACCACTGCTCTAGAGCAAGAGGATGGGGCAGAGATCTCTCTGAAAAGGTCCATCATCTACATAAAACATTTGGCCTTCATGAAGCCAGTGGGGCACAAATGTGGCCCAGCTAAGCAACCATGAACAGTAAGGAAAGGTCCCCAGTCCACCAGTAATTCTCCTCTTCCAATAATTGACATGTATCTTTCCCATCTTCCCCCCTCCTTAGGACTAAAGGATTTGAAATCATGACAGCTCACTATGGGTTTCAGCCTGTGATGGAGGAGACAAGACTTTTTAGGACAACTTTGGGGGGAAATGGAAGGAGCAACTTGTGAAAAGGAACTCCATTCTATAGGAGAGGTTAGCATTCACACATAATCCCAATTTCATTGCATCCCTTGTATAAAGTAAGAGAGCTAATTAATCCAGTTTTTGATCCAATAAATAACACCCCCAAGAGATGTCTGATACAAAATTCTCACCAGAAATGGCCAAATCAGAGAATGCGCTCCCAGCTTCTCCTTCAATGCAGTGGGTAAATGAGGCTGCCTTTGAGTCGTTTCTGATTTATGGTGCCCCTAAGGCAGTGATGGTAAACCTTTTAGAGACCGAGTGCCCAAACTGCAACCCAAAACCACTTATTTATTGCAAAGTACCATGCCCCTCTGGCTTTCTAGTAACAAACTCTGGCAAACTCTGTGCTGGGACGATGGCACATGTGCCCACAGAGAGGGCTCTGAGTGCCACTTCTGGCACGCGTGCCATAGGTTTGCCATCACTGCCCTAAGGCAAACCTATCATGGCGTTTTCTTGGCAAGATTTGTTCAGAGGAGGTTTGCCACGGCCTTTGCTTGCGAGAGCGTGACTTGCCCTGTGGGTTTACATGACCAAGCTGGGAACTGAACCCTGGGCTCCAGGGTCATATCCAACACTCAAACTACTATGCCATGCTGGCTCTACATACGTTACACTCACCAGGAATCTTCGATAATACTCCAGAGGTTCCACAGTTCTGCAACAAATGACATTTAAAGAAAAGACAACATATTTTAGAGGTGGAGCTCTCAAGTTTAGCATAGTTGTTTCAAAAGCTGTTCAAGGCTCTTTTGCGTAGCAGTCAAAAACAGGAGACATGTATGTTTTCAGGTAATCCCTTTTCATGCAATTAAACAGGCCAAAATAAAGCTGCTTCTGGTCACTTTGGAGGTATGCTGTTTAAATGATGCATGCATCTTAAGAGTCCAAAAACCACACCAAGGCCACGATCCAGTCCTAAGGACTAAAACGCAGCTTTGGTGCAGTTTCTGGCCTCTTAAGATGCGTGTGTCATTTAAACAGCATACCTCCAAAGTGCCCAGAAGCAGCTTTATTTTTGGCCTGTCTGTTCAGGCCCTTAAGTCTACTTCCTCAGATGCACACAACTTTGGCACGTGTGTATTACCTGACTCTTCTGGGAGCCCTCCTTTCGATGCTTGAACCTCCCTTAAAGCCACAATCCCCCCAGGAAAGATAACAAACTTCATTTCAAGGGTGTGGCTGTGTTGACTTGCTATCCTTTGTCGTGAGTTCTTATGGCGACCCTCAGAACTTATCAGGGGGTTTTCTTGGCAAGGTTTGCTCAGAGGAGGCTTTGCCTTGGCCTTCCACTGAGGAGGCTGAGAGAGTGTGACTTCTTGCCCATGTACATTATGCACACACAAACAACACATTATGTGGTGCCTTCAAGGCATTTCTTGGCTTATGGCGACCCTCAGGAGAACCCATCATGGGTTTTTCTTGGCGAGGTTTGCTCAGAGGGGGCTTTGCCTTGGCCTTCCCCTGAGGAGGCTGAGAGAGTGTGACTTCTGGCCCAAGGTCACATACCCATGTACATTATGCACACACAAACACATTATGCTGTGCCTTCAAGGTATTTCTTGGCTTATTATGGTGACCCTCAGGAGAACCTCTCATGGGTTTTTCTTGGCAAGGTTTCTTCCCAGGAGGTTTGCCATTGCCTTCCCCTGAGGAGGCTGAGAGAGTGTGACTTGTCCCAGATGCTGCTGCTGTTGTTATTTTCCTATATCCTGCCTTTCTCCCAAAATAGGGGCTCAAGGTGGTGTGCATTCAAGACGCTTCCAAGTTAAGGCGACCCTAAGGCAAACCTATGATGGGCTTTTCTCATTATTATTATTATTATATTTATTTATATGCCGCCTTCTCCCAAGACTGGAACTCAGGACAGCTTACAACAGTACAAGGTTTCTTCAGAGGAGGTTTGCCATTGCCATCCTCTGAGGCTGAGAGTGTGACTGCGCAGGATTCGAACCCTGCTCCCGAAGACGCCAAGGCTCAAAGCCCATGGCGCCAACGCTGGCCTTATAGAGGAGCAACCTGCAAAGGAAACCCTCCTCTTGGAGGAAGCAACAGCAGCAGGGTTCCCAACACGCGTGTGCAAATGCACGTGTGAAGGGGAACTGCAGACACGTGTGCTCCTAAACAAGGCCTCTTCGTGGGGAAAGGGTGGGTCCTGGGTGGATGAAGCGATGAAAAGGAGGGGGGACACAGGGAGCCAAAGGTGCCTCACCTGAAGCCTCCAGCCGCCGCTCCTGCCATCGTCAAAGGCGCCGACGCCGCCATCGTGCCTTGCGGAGTGTGGCGTTAGTCCCCGCCCGGCCAGAGGGGGCGCTGCGGCGGCGGGCCCAGGCTCACTGCAGGAATAACCCACTTTAACTGCCCTGGCTCAGTGCTGGGGAATCCTGGGAAGTGTAGTTTTATAAGACATTGAGCTCTGGTGCTACATCAAACTACGACTCCCATCATACTTCAGTTCAAAGAAGACGTTTCCTTGGAATCCAGCAGCATGCCTCCTTCTTCCTTTGTAGGTAGAGGACAATCAAGGCTTCTTGAGGAGTTCAGTGTTCAGCGTCCTCTACCTAAAATGTGGTGGTTTATTTTTATATCCCGCCTTTTCCTTGCAGATTCAAGGCGGATTACAAAGCAAAGGGGTCAAAAATACATAATACAGCCCCCCTCCACCAAATACGCCACAGACTTGTTGGACTCCAAGGAAATATCTTCCTTGAATTGCAAATGGACACTAAATCTCCTTGACTTTGAAAATCCATAAGCTTCAGTCTACTTCCTGAAGGCTTGAACAGACAGGCCCAAATAAAGCTGTTTGGGGTCACTTTGGAGGTACGCTGTTTAAGTGACGCATGCGTCCTAAGAGGCCGGAAGCCGCGCCAAAGCCATTCTCAAGGACTAAGAGCACAGCTTTGGTGCATCTTTGGGCCTCTTAAGATGCATGTGTCATTTAAACAGCATACCTCCAAAGTGACCCAAAGCAGCTTTATTTGGGCCTGTCTGTTTAGGCTCTTAGCTGCATTTAGTGGCGTGGAAACCAGGGACAGACATATATATATATATGCCATTGGTATGTGAGGATGTCAGCTCTCTCAGAGGATGTCAATGGCAGGCCCCCCCCTGAACAAAACTTGCCAAGAAACCCCTATCATGGCCTTAGGATGGCCATAAGTGGAAGCACACAAGAAGAACATAAAGGTCTAAAACACACTGCAGGAATAACCCAGTTTGAAACTGCTTTAACTGCCCTGCCTCAGGAATCCTGGAAACTGCATCTTATTGTGGCAGCAGAGCTCTCTGACAGAGAAGTCTCAATGTCTCACAAAACTACACTTCCCAGAATTCCCTAGGCTAGGGCAGTTTCATCCAAGTACACCACTTCCGCCCTCACAAGAAATGGCGCTCGCGGCCTCAAACGCCCCGGATGCAGTCGCTCCTGGCAGCCAATGGCAGAGTTTCACCTCACCGGAAGTCGGGGCTGTATTACCATGGCTCTTCCCTGACTTCCGCCTCCGTGTCCCTTTGCTGCTGCGAGCGATGGAGGTGTTGTGGCTGGCGGAAGGGCTGGCCTCGCTGGCGGTGGCCGGGGTGCTCCTGGTGAGAGAGCCCGAAGGGCGGCAGGGAGGGTCGGGTCGGGTCGGGTCCCGAAGGCTGCCTCGCTCCCTGGCCAGAGGTCCCCATGGCCGCGAAGGAGGACAAGCCACCGCAGAATGGAGGACACACTGCAGGAATAACCCAGTGCTGGGGCATTCTGGGAACTGTAGTTTTCTGGGAGCATTGAGAGAGAGAGAGAGAGCTCTGGTGCCACAATAAACTACAGTTCCCAGGGTTCCCTAGCACTTAGGGCAGTTAAAGGGGTCTCAAACTTGATTACTTCTGTAGTGTGTTTGGGACCAGTCCTAGAAATATGAATCCAGGCTTCTTGGCAGTGCCTGAAATGGAGGACATTTGGGGATTCCTCCTGGACAGAAGGCTGGGATGGAGGACATGGACTGGAAAAGGAGGACGCCTGGTCACTCTGGGGAAAGGCGGGGAGCTCCAGGCCCATAGCTTTGGGGCTCAGCCACACAGTTGTAACACTGGCAAGGACTTCCCTTTCATTATTATTATTAGCAGTAGTAGTATTTATTGGTATTATTAGTATTAATGTCCCGCTCGTTTGTCACAACTGGGACCCAGAGCGGCTCACAATATTAAAAGAACGGTGCAATTTAAAACATATATAATTAACATTTATTATTATTATTATTACTATTATATTTCTTTAGTAGCTGGTTGTGAGGGCTGTTGTTCTTGACATATTGCTTTGTGTTGTTGACATGAAACTGACTTCTATTGAATCAAACCACTAGCCCAGGCAGTTCATTATCACCAGTTTTTGTGGTTGTGTGCCTTCAAGTCGTTTCCAACGCATGACAGCCCTGTCATGGGTCTTTCTTGTTGAGATTTCTCCAGAGGAGGCTTGCTGTTGCCTTCCCCTGAGGCTGAGAGAGTGTGGCTTGCCCAAGGTCGCCCGGTGCGTTTCTGTGGCTCGGCAAGGATTTGAACCCCGGTCTCGAGAGTCATAGTCAAACGCTCAAACCACAAAACTCACTACTACGCTAATAATGTTTATTCATTCATTTAAAGCATATGATACTTATATTTATCAGGCTTAGTTGTTGTTATATGCCTTCAGGTCAGGGAATGTATGGCAACCCTATCACACAGCATAATTTATTGGGAAGAGGTTTGCCAATCCATTGCTTTCCTCTTGAGTTGAGAGAGTGTGACTTGCCTAAGGTCACTCTGTAGGTTTTAAAGCCAAGATGAGAACTGAACCCTGGTCTCTAGAGTCCAGGACTCAAACCACTCCACCGCACTAGATCTCACTGCGGCCATACCTTGGGGGGGATGTGGGGTTTAGGGAGAGGCGTTTCATGTTCTCAGCTAGAGAGTTCTCCTCATAGAGCTTCTGAGTAAACAACTACAAGGCCCAGGATCCCACAGGATGCGGCCAAGGCAGTTAAAGAAGACTCATACGGTTGCGTCTGCACTGCAGAAATAATCCAGGTTGACATTGCTTTAACTGCTTTGGCTCAGTGCTGTGGAATTCTGGGAATTGTAGGTTTTTGTGGCACCAGAGCACTCTGGCAGAGAAGGCTAAATTTCTTACAAAACTACAAATCCCAGAATTCTATAGCATTGGCCATGGGAGGTAAAGTGGCATCAACCTGGACTATTTCTGCAGTGCAGATGCAGCCTCAAAGGTTGGAATGTTTAGCTGAATGGTGGTAGTATGGGTATCATCATCATCATCATCATTTTGAATGCTGCCTGTTGTGATGTAAGCTGCCTTTAACCTCATGGCACTGAGTGTGATCCAAGCCTGAATGCATCAAAAGATTTTGGAGGAGCCTCAACCTGGTCAGAATGGGAAAATGAAATATTTAAATTTAAACTCAAATTGAAATACTTCATTCTGTGGCAAAGATTCAACAATAATGCTTGTGTAGGTTTTAAGGTTGCACTGCAAGGTTTCTGTTAATCTATTAATAAATGTCAGTTAAAGTGATGCCAAACTGCATTACTTCTGCAGTGTGGATACAACCATAGTGGTGTAATGCACGGTGCAGTGGGTTGAGTGTTGGACTACGACTCTGGAGACCTGGGTTTGGTTCCCAGTTCGGCCATTAAACTCTGGGTGACATTGAGAAGTCATAAACTATCAGCCTCAGGGGACGGCAATGACAAATCTCTGCAGAATAAATCTGAGTTGCTTTAAGATTGCCATAAGGCTGAAACAACTTGAAGGCACACAACAACGACGTGAATGCCCTCCCTGGTCATACACTTTCCAACCATGTTTCTACCATCTTCCTCCCAGCCCTATCCATCTGTTTTCTCGATACTATTTGAGCCAGGACTTCACACCAGTCCATTAGAGGCTCAGACTTGGGTCAGTTGAAAGGTGATGAAAAGGATAGGCAATGAAGAGGCTTGTGGCTCCTTGTCAATTCATTGCAGAGGTAAGAGCCATGCAACCGTCTCAATATTGTGGGGCCACAAGTCCCATCAGCCCGTAGCCAATGGTGAGAAGTGCTGGGACTTGCCATCCAGCAATATCTAAGGGAGTGCACTATTCCCGCTATGACATGTCTATGGGCCCAAACAGACAGGCCAAAATAAAGCTGCTTCGGGTCACTTTGGAGGTATGCTGTTTAAATGATGCATGCGTCCCATGAGTCTGGAAGCTGCACCAAAGTCACACTCCAGTCTAAGGACTAGAATGCAGCTTGGGTGCAGCTTCTGGTCTCTTAAGATGTGTGTGCCATTTAAACAGCATACCTCCAAAATGACTCAAAGAGCTTTATTTTGACCTGTCTGTTTGGGCCCTATATTTAGCAATTTGAATCTGCATCCAACTATTTCAGTCCAGTATTCTTTTTTCCAGAAACATGTTTGAAAGAACTTTACATTCCTCCTTTTGCCCTTCAAAGTAACTTGAATGGGTTTGAACTTCTCTCGTTTTCCAGCTTTTTCAAGTGATGGAAAGTAATGAGTGAATGCTTCCTAAAAGTCATCTTGGACCCCATCTTTAGGGAGCATGTGTACTCTATGTGTATAGTATGTTGAATTCTCAAACAATGTAGCATGAAGGAATTCCCATTCCTTGAGATAAGTAGACTGCAAAGGCAATTTTAGATTCTACCTCTGTCTGCTGTTGACATGTGGCTTTTGACAGGTTCCCATGAAGAATGTGGCCTTGGGGAAAAAATAGTCCCTAACCCTTAATTTCGTAAACTTTTAACATTTTTTTTCGGATCTACCATATTTTGTCAATATTGTCCATCTGTAAGAATAAAACAATTAGAATTTTATTAGTATCTCGTGGCACTGAATAACACCAACAGTGGAGAGATACTATGAACATATGGATCAGGCCTTCACAGTCACAGCCATGAGACTCTTATTTTCTTCTCCCTGTAATCAACATGTGCAAGGATTTTGGCAAACATCAGGCAGGTCTGAATAGATAGCAAATGTGTCACACTCAGACTAATAGATTACCAGATACAGGAGGGGGAGAGGGGGAAACTTCCTATTTCTAGGGAAGTCCTGTCGCCCAAGCTGAAATGCCAAAGGTAAGATCCTCCCTTCTTTCCCAGGGTCACTTGCACTCCCAGCTGGGAGGACCAGCAGGTACACAGAATTCCTTCAACTATCTCTGATGAACTTTGTCTGTCTCACATCCTCATCAACGCGGTGGATACGAAAGTAGCTGCCTCAAACCAGGAACCACCTGCTGCACCTCTACACCTAGTGCCTGGGTCACCAAGCTGTGCACATTGACAATGCAAAGCTCTTGAATTCCCTTTGTTACTGAATTACATGTAGCTTGTGCTGCCTGCTTTACCTTTCTAATTTTAAAACAAAAGCTTTTTTTCTCTGAAAAATGTTATTACCAGTATGTGAATTCTATATTGAGTAACTTCAACTTTGCTTTTTTTTCTCCCTCCCAGACTGCTGTTTTTGCACACATAACTGCAGCGAAGTTGCCAAAACTTCATAGACACGAAGATGAAAAGTTCTTTCTGAGTGCTGAAGATAAGAAGCAACCTGTGCCAAGCATCCATGATCCTCCAACACGTGAACTTTCCGTAGTTGTGCCTTCGTATAACGAGGAAGAACGGTGTAAGATTAAGTCCTTGTTTTCCTAATGTATACTTCAGCACGGTGCTTTGTCCTTGTCTTTTTCTCCCACCAATGCAGTTTTACTCAAACCAGATTCTCCCCTTCCCCTTCCACATTTTCTTACAGTGCCATCAATGATGGATGAAGCTTTAGACTATCTGGAAAAAAGACAGGTATTTTAAAACATTACTTTGACATTACAGTGCGCCCGTGTTATACACAGGCGTGCCTTATGCAGACTCCAGCATATGCTGGAAGTCCACGCCGGAAGAAGCCTTGGCACATCCAGAAGTGGTAATGGGCCATGTGCCGCTGCATGCACAAGCCCCATTATGTGCAATGGGGCTCGAGCATATGCACAATTCCCCTTACGTGGGTGGGCGGGAGGGTCCGGAACGGATCCCTGGCATAAAGGAAGGGCAGACTGTACTAGATATTACAATATCAAATGAAAAGATCCTCAGCACTTTACTTTGCTGTACTAGTTTTAGATACTATGGTAAAAGAGTATTATCCTACCAGGCCAAATTATTATTGATGTGATTAATATTAGATTTTGCATTTTTTAAAATGGGCTCAAGGCACCATGGCTCTCCTCCTCTATATTCTCTCCTCACAACAACCCTGTGAGGTTGGTAAGACTGAGATAAACTTTCATGGCTCAGTTGGTCCTGAACCTGGATTTCCCAAGTCCCATTCCAACTCTAACTTCTCCACCACACTGCTTCTCAAACAACTCTTCTTCTTTTTACAGAAACAAGATCCAGCATTCACATATGAGGTTATTGTGGTTAATGATGGCAGCAAAGATCACACCACAAAGGTAGGAGATATCATTACAGCCTACAGGTTCTCTTTATATTGTCAGACGGTAGCTATTTCTTTTTTTGGGGGAAAGGAAATACATAAAATAAAGAGAACCTTGTATTTTCATATAATCTTTTTTCTATTATTATTTTAAGTCAACTCCTTAGAATAAAATTATCAATACTTTATCAATACTTATTATTGCTGGGTACATGCTATTATTATTGAGTGCTTGATTGCACAGGAACTTAGACCTTTTCAATGATGTCACCAGAACTATGGAACCCTTGTTGAAAAATTATTTCTCATGATTTGCTACTGCTCTTTATTAATACATAATACATATTTGCTAACATTCTAGACAGTTCATTAGTACTGCTGGGATTTGTGGAGTTTTAACTTTTTAGAAAAGCAGTTTCATAAAGTATTGTGATCTTATTTGAAATAATTCTTTGGGAGGGTGATTTTGTGGAAACAAATGAATAGAATTATGCAATAGGTCATGGATTGGCAACCTACGGCCCGTGGGCTGGATCCGGCCCGGCGAGGCCTTGGGACCGGCCCCAGCCCAGTCCTGCCACCGATTGCTGCCCCCGCTGCAGCTTCCGTGCCACTCCGGGTGCCATTTTGAGTTCGGCCCCTCAGTTGTCTGTGGAACAGCAACCCGGCCCACAGCTCAAAAAGGTTGCCTACCCCTGCATTAGGCATTGCTTGCATATTCCCTGGGATGACCTTTTTGAAATCAATCTTTTCATTCTTGTAATTGTTGGAAACACCAGGCTTCTACAGTTTTTTCTTGGTTTTGATTTTAGTAACATCTCTACCTGGGGGCTCAGGATAACTAACAACTAACTAACAATTTAAAAATAATATAGGTGCATTACAGACCGCCGAGAAGCGGTGGTCTGCTGCCGCCGGCGGTTACAGTATCCGGGAACCGCAGCAGCCAAACGGCGTGGTTCTCGGACGCTGCCAAGAAGGCCCGGAAGACACGCCGCGAGGTGCTAGTCGCGCACTCGCGGCGTCACTTCCGCCATGCAATATGTGGACGCACAGCGTCCGCTACGTCAAAATGGCGGCGGCCGTGTGGAATGGCCACCGCCATTTGTTACGGACTCTGTCCGTAATAGGAGTAGGGGCGTCTAGAAGAGATGCCCCTTTTTCAAACTGGGACATCCTGAGGACGTCCGAAATGGCGGTCTGTAAGCCGCCATAGTCTTGCAGGTGCTGAAAGGAAACCAACCATCATTTCACCCTTTGACTATTAAAAGCTTACCTGAATGTAGTGTGTTCCCACCAATTTCAGAATACAACCATCAAATCTGTTCTAAAGGAATCTAGAAATAATTTGTTGAATGGGAAAATCCATACAAGAGTCCTGTAAGCTACTGTAGAGGTATAGGAGGAGACAGACATGAAGTTGTGTAACAACTTAGCTGAAAATCCACAGGCTCTTCTACTCTTCTTGATATCCATAAAAATATCAATACATTGCCCTGGTGTGATTAAGCCAATGTCCACATGGGGGGAAGGTGAATTTGTAATTTTATATGCTGCAGCAAATAGGTATCTGTGGTCTCATGACCCCAAATGCTGACACATATTTTTTTTCCCATATGATAATCACACTCTGCATAGCCATGGTGTCACTAATTAGCAGGGCACATTTCTAGAGCATGTGTACTAAACAGGTCACATACTACCATCCCACAATGATCCTGCAATGCCTAGTACCTCAGAAACTGAGGAGGTTACTTTTTAGCAGAGAGGTGTCTTTTAGGGTTTATAGTGTTAACAAAACATCCAGAGTTCAGGAACTCTGTACAATTCTGGAAAACATCCAAGCTGTACCAGTCATCGTCTAAACGTGGGGGCCTGATATCTATTTTGGTTTTCCAATTAGGCCCTGTAGTTTTGCTCCTCTTACCTCCTCTCTGCATTTCTTTCTCTGCATCTTTTGTAAGGCTGACTGCAGCAAGGTTGCTAGCTATATCTTGAAGAACTATAGCAAACGGCAGGGAGACACACATACATTTTCCATTTCATTCTGTTGGCATGATGTTCCCAGACTAGTTTTTCTTACTGGTTTCTCATTTTCTCCCAGTATACCATATTGTTCCTTAGTGGAGAAAAGCTTTTCAGAAGCTTTTGTTTCTCCTTTAAACTGAACCCAGCAAGTTGTTAGTTTCATTATTAGTTAATACCAGACAAGTCAGTTTCAACTATGATTTACGAACGTGCCTTGTTTAAACGAGACATAGTGAAGTTTACCACATGGGGTTCATAAAACATTGCAAGTTGTGGCTATGTTCTTAATAGACCTGAAAAATTATGACAACAAACCATGTTTTACATCCTCAAACTGATATTAACTGAGTAGATCTACCATGTAATATTGGTGGCCATGAATTACTGCGAGTGAAGCAAATTGACCCTTGAGTGAAAACATAAAAGAAAGCAAATAAAATATATTGATAGATTTATAAAGATAGAATATACTGAACACTGAAGAAACAAAACAAAACAAAAATGTATAGAAAGAAAATAATTAGAAGTCACCTTTAAGGCAAACAAACTACTACATAGTACATTTAAAGCATGGAAGGAAAAGCTGAGTAGGGGAACATCTGGAAGTGTCTACAGAATGGGACACTTCTGGAAAAAGAAAACTGGATGACTTATATTTGAGACTCAAGAGGAGGCACTTCAAACAGCATCAAAGCCAATGTTGAAAAAATAACTATAGTAACTATTATCTGTGTAAAGAAAAAAGATACCTTACCAATTCCATGATTCTCAGAATCAAAATCATTAATGGTCCAAAAATCCAGTTTGTAAAACATGGTAGACTATGAAAGAATGATGATGATGATGATGCCTTTCCATGTACTTCAGGCAAGGAATGCCTTTTCCATGAAGGCAGGTTCAGCACCATCACTTTGTTTTGCCTCTAGTTCAAATGTTTTATCTTTCTGTTTTATTTTGTTTGCAGCTATTTTGTTTCATTATGATTATTTATTTTGGAGTTTTGTTTGAATTACAGTTCTAAACTGGACATGTATCCCTAAGAATGAAATTACAGGGAAGCCTCGTGCATTTTGTGTGGCTTCCCTTGTTCATATTTAGTGCAGCTCTTGTGCCATGTCATAAGCATTTTTTAAATTATTCCTATGTTTCATTCCAATTTGTAGGTTGCACTGAAGTATACTAAAAAATATGGCAGTGACAAAGTGAGAGTTCTTCCTCTGGTGAAGAATCGTGGCAAGGGAGGAGCTGTCAGAATGGTAGTTAAAATATTCAGTTTTCCTTTCTGTAACTTCAGATTATTCTTTCCTTATCAAAGGCCTGTTACAGACTGCCAAAATAAAGCTGCTTCGGGTCTCTTTGGAGGTATGTTGTTTAAATGATACATGCATCCTAAGAATCCGGAAGCTGCACCAAAGCTGCACTCCAGTGTTTAGGAATGGAGTGTGGCTTTGGCGCAACCTCCGGACTCTTAGGACCCATGCATCATTTAAATAGCATACCTCCAAAGAGACCCGAAGCAGCTTTATTTTGGCAGTCTGTAACAGGCCATAGGAACAATTTTTGTTCCATTCTTGCAACTAATCGTTTTTTAAAATAACTAAAGAAACCTGAGTACACTGCATCACTGAGCTATTGGCACGCAGTCATATCCTAGATGTCAGATTGAAATAAATACATATAGCACATGGCTGTATTTGAATAATTCTGCATTTTGTTTTCTAATGCATTGATGATGTCCACCTGATATGAGATGCCATGTGAGGGAGAATTTCTCTAAGAGACATAGTGGTGTTGGTCCTTTTCCTTTCAGAATATTTATGAAATAACAGCCTGGAGCATGGCTTTGGTGTGGCTTCTGGACTCTTAAGACGCATGCATCATTGAAACACCATACCTTCACTGTGACTCGAAGCAGCTTTATTTTGGCTGTCTGTAACAGGCCACTGTGTCCGGGGTATTATGTTCAAAGAGAGCCTAATGAATTACACTGATATTTTGGGAGCTAGTTGTGTCAAATGAACTATGACATCCTATACTCTTCAAGAAAATTTTGTACTAATACAAAACCTTAAATTATTCTTCCGCACAGGGTGTTTTCATTTCACGAGGGAAAAAAATACTCATGGCAGATGCTGATGGTGCCACAAAATTTGAAGATATTGAAAAAGTAGAAAAAGGTCTTGAGAGTCTCCAGCCTTGGCCTGTGAGTTCTTGTTTGCTCGCTTTTTGTTCAGTATGGCAGTTTACCATGTTGAAACCTTTTTCAATAATTATATAAATAAATCCTGGTTGGTACGTTTGCATCTGTTTACTGAGATACATTTTATATGACTTGCAGATATTGCCATTTGGGGAGGTTCCTACGTCTTTTAAAACATGATCCAGAAGAAGTCAAACACACTTATTTCCTACCAAAATCAATCAGATTTGACAATGTAATGTTTCTCAGGAGTGTGTGTATGGCAGAATAATGTTGGATGTTCTGTGTTAATATTTGCAGTTTTGGTTTGGTGCAGAATAGCTTCTGAATATTAGATGAAACAATCTTTTGACTTTTCGATACTGACCAAAAGGATCAGTTTGGTGCCAGTTCCATTGTGTTAATGAAATATGTTCACTAAAAGCCTCCTTAATCTGAATATGAATTTGATGTATGACTCTCACTTGGAAGAGTTACCTCTTCCTACCATTTATTTGGTATATTTTTTCCAAACAGTTGTTAATGTGCTTTCCCCTCTCTAGAACCAGATGGCCATTGCCTGTGGCTCTCGAGCTCACTTGGAGAAAGACTCAATAGCACAGGTAAGGTTGCTACTTTTTTTCTGCATAATGTCATATATATATATGGTTTTTTCATGCCATACTGCATTTTTTGATAGAGAAGGCTTTGAAAACAGCTTTGATGAATGCTTAAATTCAACTACAGGAAAGCCAATTACAAAACAAATTACAGAATAGGTGAGTGGAGTCATACCTGGACAATATGAAGGGGAGAAAGAAACTGATCCAAAGACTAGGACCTGGAACAATGGATGCAATCTACAGCAAAAGAGATTCCATCTCAACATTAGGAAGAACCTCCGGACAGTAAGGGCTGTCCGACAGTGAAACACACTCCTTTGGAGTGTAGTGGAGTCTCCTTCCTTGGAAGTCTTTAAATAGAGGCTGGATGGCCATCTGTCGAGGATGCTTTGATTTGGATTTCCGGCATAGCAGGCGGTTGGACTGGATGGCCCTTGCATTCTCTTCCAACTATTATTCTATGATTCTATGAAGCTAAAGTAATAAGGGTGAAACTGTTAACTATTCCCATGTAAAGAGTTAAATATGAAAATTGGAGTGTGGTTATACAGGAAGATCTTTGGTGCCTGAAGACTCAGATGATATGGGAGATGGGAGGAGGAACACATGAAGAGTGAATATATGAACAATGTAGCCCAGATATGTAGAAATGGAGTCAGGAATGTGGAAGATCAGAATGGGCTGTGGCATGAAAATCATGTTAAAAAGAACAAAAAGGGCTTCTCAAACTATGTTTGGCTGTGGAGGAAAAGCATTACTATTCACCTCTTCTTTCACTTCAGTCTTCTTCCAAGACTGGAGTTAGGTTCAACCTGGCATAATTAAAACAAGTGATGTAAAGAGAGGGCCCTCTTGGTTATAATATTCATCCTTTAAGTTTTATCAATCTGGAATCGTGGTTATGGTTCCTTTTCGTTTTTAAAAAGTAAAGAGCATTTTAAAGAGATGACCTGATATATCCAAAAGGAGTACTTCTAGATCTTCATTATATCACATTATGTATGTATAGTGTCTCGGTGATACTTCTTTCCAGACCTAGATTATAATTGCAATAGAGCTTTGTTTTCATTTATTTTATTTTAAAATTAAGCAACATTTTTGTATGCATGTTACTATGGTAAAGTTTACCAGGAAACTTTCTGAGCATATTACCAGTTCCTTTAATAGAGGTAACTAATATTTTGTCTTTTGTCTGCAGCGGTCATACTTCCGAACACTTCTTATGTATGGATTCCACTTTCTAGTATGGTTTCTTTGCGTTAGAGAAATCAGAGACACCCAATGTGGTTTTAAACTATTAACCCGTGAGGCTGCTTCTCGAACTTTTTCAGTACTTCATATAGAGCGTTGGTAGGTATTATGTTCCCTGGTTATTTTGCCTTTGAAAGTGGCATTGTAACTAACAATAAATGCAGGTTTCTAGAAGCCATCCACACTACTGCACCAGTTCTTTCTTTGCACATGCATGGTCTGAGGCATTATGGCTGGAATCTAGTATATTTCAGTATATCTGTAGTTTTGGAAGGCTCAGTGGCACTTCTTAGTTCTTTCAAGAAAGCTTCTCACGTTGTATTAAAGGCTGTTTATGGAAATCTGCAACTAGTCAAATAATGTTGTCAGTCTGTATGATGTGTATGATTAACAAAAGCATAAAAAGACTGTCTGTGCCCAGTGAGCTTACAGTCTGCATTTCTGTTGGGGCAGGGGAAATGACAGAGGGAAACAAGGGATGAAAGCCAGCTTGTGCAGTTGCCAACTTTGTCTTAAATTGGGGGATAAGGAGTGAAAAACTAAGTAAGAAGTGTAATAGAAAAATACATTTTGGAAGATTTTTTTCTTCAAAGAGAGAACTGGTTCCATACAGGTTTTGAAGAACAGTGGGGAGAAATTGAGAATTATGTCTCTATAGTATACAGTCAGTCCTTCACAGATTCTTTATCCATGGATTCAAGCATCCCTGGATTGAAAATATTCCCCCAAAAAAGTATAAATTCCAAATAACAAACATTGATTTTGCTGTTTTATACAAGGCATGCCATTTTACTCTGCATTGTTTTTAATGTGACTTGAGCATCCATGGATTTTGACATCTACTGGGGTGGGGGGTCCTGTATTCAAACCCTAGCAGATACCAAGGGCCCACTGTATATACAAGTAACTGCTTTCTGTAATTGAGGAAGACAGACATAACAAAATTAATTTTGTCTTTTATGTCATCACTGGCCAGAATATATTGATTTGGGACACATATACCTTTATCATATTTATTCCTTTGTGCTCAAAAGAAGCTTAGTGTTACAAGTATATGAAAAAGATTAGGTGTGACTTCAGCATAGTACTGAGTATTCATGTTGTGTTGCAGGGCATTTGATGTGGAACTACTCTATATTGCCCAGTGTCTTAAAATACCAATAGCAGAAGTTGCTGTCAACTGGACAGAAATTGAAGGTCAGTTAATCTAGAAAACTATTTATAGAGTTCCTTGTCTTCCTCTTCCATTTCTTTCTGATATAAGAAGGTTTAATATTCTTTCCACAAAAGCATCTAGTGCAGTTACTCCCTCTCACATGAAGGTCACTTCTTCCACCCAGTATACTTTCTGCATGTACTCTAGCCACTCAGTATGACATACAGCTTTGTTGAAGGCTGTAGCTGAAAGAACCAGGACTTAATATCCTTGCCAGGAAGATTGCCTCTGCTCCTTCTATCCAGTTCAATCCAGAGCTGATGATGCCCAGATGTTACAGAACATTGTGGAGCTCCAAGGCAATAAGAGGAAAACCCTGCATCTTCTCTTCATAGTGTGTCCCAGGTAACAATCAATGGGCAATAAGTATCAATAAGCCAAAAAGTCAGGTGCTGAATTTAGAACTAGGGCTTTTCTTAATAACGCTCTCACATGCAAGCTGTAAAGAGGTTTATTTACAAAGGGCAGGAAACTAGGAAGAAAATAGGAAGACTGCAGTACAGGTGGATTGATTCAATCAGGGAAGCCACAGCTCTGCATTTTCAGGACTTTAGCTGGGCTGCTCATGTCCATAGCTTGGAAGTCTCTCATTCACATAAGTCAAAGTCGACTTGTCAGCAAATAACAAAAGAAACTAGGAATAGGATGTGCTGTACAGCCAGCCAGTTTGGATTATATGCACTAGGCACAAAATAAGTTATCTAGCCCAATTCTACATACTGTATATACTCATGTATAAGTCTAGAAATTTTAGTCGAAAAATTGACTCCAAAAATCTGGATTAACATATCCACGGGTCAATGTAAATACTATACTTTGACTTATAGAAAAGGGAACCATCCCCTGGTGATAGGCAAGAGTGTAATGTATCCTGGAAGCACTGACTCTACTCTACTCTCTCATCCATCCAACAGTTAGGCACACATTTTCAGATAAAGCCATTCTCTAATGAACCTCTTGATTGACCATAAGAAGCCAAAACAAGGAAGAGGGGAAATTGAAAATAGTATGTAATCTTGAGCTGTTAGAAAATAGATAGCACAGAATGAAAAAGAAAAGGAACTTGGTGGTTTTTTTAACATGGAGACCAAATCTCCGGGGCCACCTGAAGAGGCCTTCCTGATAGCACCATGTGCTTCTGAGTCCATTCTAGACTAGTTCACTGCAGGGTATTTAGTGTGGGGGCACCCATTGTATCTATTTTTACAGATAATGTAGCTGTTTTGTGTCTTCGATGTTTTCGATTACAGTACACCGCTTTAAAATCTCCAGATCTAAGCAGTCTATAAATAATTGTATATAAATACACTCCAGGTGCACACTTGCTTTTGAAGGAACGCTTGGGTTAGTTTTCAGCATGTTTCTTCTTTCCAACCTCTTTGGCTGCTGCTATATCGTTTATAATTATAATTATGGATTAATATAGTTTATGGCTGAGTTAGAAGAGGTCCCTCAGCTCAAATATTATCTTGGAAGCAATATGAATCTCATAATAGCTTTACATTGGGTTTTTTTAAAATTCACTTTTTAATTTATTGTACTGTTTTTGTACAAAAGTTAGACTTCTGTAAATTGCACAATGAGTTCTGATTGCTCATAGTGACTTTAGGATCACATTTCTCAAGCAACAACTTTCCTTTTGTGGAGAAATGCATTTGAAACTGAAAGAATTTTCCAAAGCACAATATGATTTTCCAAAGCACTATGAGGTAGAAAATTGCTTGTTAAAGGTGTTGTTGTTTTTTTTAATGTGCATGGGCATGCTGCAATATATGGGAATGGCCTTTGTAAAAAAATCACTATCGAAACTCATGTTGGAGGAAGGTGATCCCCTCCCTAATTCCTCCTTTCCCCTGTGCCCCTTAAAAAGCTGCAGTTTGGAGAACCAAAGTTGGATAACAATCTGGAACAGTAGGGAAGTGGGTGCAGGAGGAAGGGTGAATTGTCAGAAATCTTTAGGTGGAACATTGATTGAATGTTAGTTCCTTTTGCAGAGACAGTCAGGATCCCACCCATTGATATCGAAGGAAAGCTCCAGTGATGCCAGTTTATGTTAAAAAGGCAAACTGGGAAAGCTCAAAGTTAGGAGAGAGATCAGCTAACAGTTGCATTTGACATCATAGCGTAATACAAGTTTGTTTGTTTGTCTAGGCTAGGAGAAAAAGACAATCTAGTTATTTCTTGTGAGTTTAAATAAGGATATAATCTATGACTTCTGAGGAGTAACTGTTTATCTTCACCTCGTCAAGAAATTCACATATAACTTCAGTACTTTTCTAGTGAGCTGAGTATTGGCATAATTTCTAGGTAACATTTTATCCAGAGAATAGCTGCTCTTTTTTAAGCTTCTTGAACCTGGATACAGATGTGATAACTAAATATTATTTAGCTCCCTGCTTGATTTCTGACACCATCAGCAGTAATGGTGTGTGCATTTCACACTCTCCCACATACTTTATGAAAAGGCATAGGGCCACTGTCCTTCTATTTTGGGAGAGCAATATTTGGGGAAGCACAATCATTCCTTAACACTGTTCTCCACACCCTCCAGCTCTAAGAGGACATTATACCATATGTATCATTCTGTATCCTACGCATTCTCTGTATTGTAAAATTGAGGGTAAGAGAGTGGTACCAAGTTCACTGCATAAACCCCCTCCCCTTCAAGAAGACATAGGCAATCATCATAGTTTTAATCAGCAAATATATGGGCCTGAACAAACAGGGCTGAATAAAGCTGCTTCAGGCCACTTTGGAAGTATGGTGTTTAAATGATGCATGCATCCTAAAAGGCCGGATGCCGCTCCAAAGTCGTGTTCCAGTCCTAAGGACTGCAGCGCAGCTTTGGCACAGCTTCTGGCCTGTTAAGATGCATGTGTCACTTAAACAGCCTATCTCCAAAGTGACTCAAAGCAGCTTTATTTTGGCTTGACTGTTCGGGCCAATATGTGATTGCCTTGCAACATTTCAGAGTGTCAGAACTGTAAGTACTATTAAGAAGTGTCTCTTATAATCTGATTACATGTACATGTAATACTGCTTCTTTCCTGTTCTTAATAACCCTAGGTTCTAAACTAGTTCCCTTCTGGAGTTGGTTGCAGATGGGCAGGGACCTTCTCTTTATACGACTGCGATATTTGACTGGTGCCTGGAAGCTTGAAACAAGAAAAGATAATTAGTTTATTTATATTTCCATCAAATGGATTGTTTTTATAATTATGATGGGTTTTTTTCAACACGTCTGTAATAAGGATAAGGCTGAAATTACTCGTCATGACTATTCTGTATTGCATTTGTGAACTCACTTGAAAAACAGCCAAGAGTATGGATGTTGTATATAATTGGCCTATAAAAAAAGTTTTACAACCAAGTATCAGCCTTTTAATTTTTGTAATAGCATTTGAAAATCATTTTCCTTTTGCACAACAGATTGTGCAAAATATGCACAATATCTGCAAACCAAGAAGATATACAAGAATAATTAATACATGCTAAAAAGAACATGGACTGCTGTTTTCTTTGCCAAATGATTGCTTGTATATTTGTGCATAGGATAAAATCTCTTGGAAAGGGATGTCATGTGCATTTAAGTGAATGAGGAATTCCTTTGTCTGAGGTAGTTTGAGCACCCTAAAGAAATCACTGGATTTGAACATATATCAAAAGTCCATAAACTGGTTACTGACATCTTAAAAAAATCAGGAAAAGCGGTATAGAAATAAATATTTTATTTTATTATTATTTATTAAAACTGAAACTTCTTGGACAATGCAAACAGGACACATTTAAGATTATGTGGATTTCACTAGGAGAGAGCAGTGTACACACTGTACTCACTGAGTTCAACAGGGTGTAAGATTGCCTAACTTTCACAGCATAGCATCTACTGTATATTCTAGAATAAGATATTTCTTTGAGACAAGAACGTATTTCCACTAAACTCAAGAAGAGGAATTCAGAACATAAGGAAATGTTTGTGTAACAAAATGTATTGGCATTAGTTTTCTACCATTGTGATTATTACAGTTGGAACATAATGGATGTTGGTTCTAATTCCACCAAAATTCCAGGTTTATTTCTATATTATTTTTATATTGTGGAAGGATAAAATTTTCATGGTGCTGTGAAACACCTAAACCATTTTCTTAGAATTTAGTCATGGCCATAAGTGTTTGCTTATGAGTGTTTACACATTGCTGACCAAAATATCTCATGCATATCCAATTGTACATAAAGATTTGTAATGAAGACTGTCGTTCCAGTCTCCTGTTATTTCTATGGAAGCATTTCTATCAGAGTTCCCTTAGATTTTTGCATGAAAATTTCCAGTCACTATGTTTTATTCCCCGTGTTACATAACATATAGGAATTTTTCTGTGTTAACAAACACAGGGATTATTTCATTAATTACCTTCCACTGCATAATCCTATATGTATATTTACCCCAGAGGACAGGACCAAAATTCAAAATGACCTTAATAGACTAGAAAGCTGGGCCAAAACTAACAAAATGAATTTCAACACTGAGAAATGTAAGGTACTGTACTTAGGCAGAAAAAATGAAATGCACAAATATAGGATGAGGGACAATGAGACTACATGTGAAAGGGATCTAGGAGTCCTAATATACCACAAGTTGAACATGAGTCAACAGTGTGAAGTGGCAGCTTGAAAAGCCAATGTGATTTTAGGCTATGTCAATTGAAGTATAGTGTCTATCTAGATGAAAAGAAGTTATAGTGCCACTCTCTTCTGCTTTGGTCAGGCCTTACCTAAAAACTGTGTCCAATTCAGGGCACCACAATTCAAAAAGGATATTGACAAGCTGGAGTCTGTCCAGAAGGGGACCAAAATGGTTCCCTTCTGGTCTGGAAACCATAAAGCCCTATAAGAAGAGACCTAGGGAGCTGGGTATGTTTAGACTGGAGAAGAGAAGGTTAAAAGGTGATATGATATCCATGTTTAAGTATTTGAAGGGGTGTCATGTTGAGGATGGAGCAATGCAGCTCCAGAGAATAGGACCTGGAGCAATGGATGCAAACTATAGGGAAGGATTTTCCACCTAAACTATGAGGAACCTATTGATAGTAAGAGCTGTTTGACAGTGGAACACACTCCCTCAGGGAGTGGTGGAGGCTTCTTCTTTGGAGGGTTTTAAGTAGAGGCTGGATGTCCATCTGTTAGGAGTGCTTTGATTTGTGTTTCTGGATGGCAGAAGGGCATTACTCCTGACAGATGGACATCCAGCCTCTAACACTTGAAACATTCACTTCCTCCTCAGAGCAGGATTTTCCCTCCTTTCATGAAATTGCCTTTGGGTAGCCTTCCTGGGCAAAGTCACACACTCTCAGCCTCTTTGAAAGGCCATGGCAAACCACCTCTGAAGAAGTACATAGGGAGATCTTTGAGACTCACTAAAAGAAAGAAATTGATGGCAGGAGCTCTCCTAGACTTGAAGTCTACTTCCTCATAATATGTAGTGTATTGTATACTGTAGTATATTTAGGTACAGCCATGTCAGTTTGTGGAGATGTTGTAGCGCCTTTGAGGCTGACTGAAAGAAGTTGGCGGCAGGAGCTTCTTTCCTAGACTTCAATCTACTTCTTGAGATGCATTTAGTGGAGTGGAAACCAGGGACAGAGATATCTATGCCATTGGTATGTGAGGATGTCAATTTAAATTCGAAATCCTTTGGGTATGGCTTTCCACTCCACAAAATGCATCTGAGGAAGTAGACTTTAAGTCTAGGAAAGAAGCTCCTGCTGCCAACCTCTTTCGTTCAGTGAGTTTCAAGGGTGCTTCAAGATCTCTCTACAGACTAACATGGCTATATCTAAATATACTACAGTATACAGGATACTAAATATTATCTCAGGATTGGACTTTATGTCTAGGAAAGCTCCTGCTGCCAACTTCTTCCTTTCAGTGAGTCTCAAAGGTGCTAAAAGATCTCACTACATACTGATTCCACAGACTAACACTGCTGTATCTTTGAATGCCTGCCTGCCTCCCTTCCCTCCTTTTCCCACAGTTCCTTTAAGCCTGCGGCCTGGGAGTTTGTGCCACACCCAAGATGGACGCCTCAAGCGTCCATACCACCCCCAAGATGGCCGCCTCGCCTTGCTTGAATGCGTTCCACCCCTAAAATGGCCGCCTCAGTTGTTTTGAGCCGTAGGCCTCGGGAGTCCATGCCACTCCCAAGATGGCCGCCTCAGGAGCCCATTCCACCCTCAAGTGGATTATAGATTATTGATTATATTAAACCCAGAATTTTTAACCAGAAATGAGCAGGGGAGACCAAGGAGCTCGACTGGAAAGGAAACATAGTTTATTTTCAGCTGCAGCATTGTTCCTAGTAGGAAATTCATATTCCAAATTCTGGGGCCAGAATTCCTCAGTGAGCACTAGTGGGCCTTCTTGGGAGTCCGTGCCACCCCCAAGATGGCCGCCCCGTCTCTGTTCCTTTGACTGCGGGCCTTGGGGAATGCGTTCCACCCCCAATATGGCCGCCGGCGCCTCCGTTCCTCTAAAACGTGGGCCTCGGGAGTCCGTGCCACTCCCAAGATGGCCGCCTCGAGAGCCCGTGCCACCCCCAAGATGGCCGCCGCCACCATTTTGTTCCTCCTCCTTCGCGGGTTGGTTGCCGCCGCTGCTGCGGTCGCGCAGTGATGAGCGCATCCTCCCTCCTTGCCACGTCTCTTCAGGGCAGGCGACGCAGCCGTCGCGGCGACGACAGCGAGAGGGAAGCGAGGAGGAGGAGGAGGCAGTCGGGAGGGACGCGCCGCGCCCCCTCCTCAGCCTGGAGGGCTCCTGGGCCCCGGCCCTGGCGAGAGCAGGAGCAGCCCCCGCTGATGGTGCGGCTGAGGAGGCGGTGAGTGAGGGAACTGGGGCCCACGGCGGCTGAGCAGCCCCAGGGGCGCCTCCATTTTGTGTGTGGAGCCCCCCGGCCCTGGCTGGCCTCCCCACACTCCCCAGGGGCGCCCTGGCTTTGTAGGGCCACTCAGGCTCCCTTCAGGCTCAGCCTTTGTTCAGGGAACGGAAACACATGTGAAGAGCAAGGCAGATCACACGCCCAGCCTCTCAGCATTCACTCAGCAGAGCCCTTGCCTGGTTGGGGGCTTCTGCAGGAGACCCCAGGAACAGAGACCCCACCTCAAGATGAGGAGGAACCTCCTGGCAGTAAGGGTCGAGTGCAGTCTTCCTCCTTGGAGGTCTTCCAGCAGAGGCTGGGTGGCCATTTGCCACAAGGGATGCTTTGATGGGGAGTTCCTGCATGGCAGAATAGGGTTGGACAGAATGTCAGTTGGGCTTATTCCAACTTTAGTATTCTGTGATTCTCTAAGGATGGAGACTGGCTCACAAACAACACAGATAGCTTGCTGTTTAAACCAAAGGCCTGTTATAGACTGCCAACATAAAGCCGCTCCAGCTTTCTTTGGAGGTATGCTATTTAAATGATGCCTGGGTCCTATGAGTCCGGAGGTTGCGCCAAAGCCACACTCCATTCCTAAGCACTGGAGTGCAGCTTTGGTGCAGCTTCTGGATTCTTAGGACCCATGCATCATTTAAACAGCATACCTCCAAAGAGACCCAAAGCAGCTTTATTTTGGCAGTCTGTAACAGGCCATAGTTTACTAATGACTTTACATAAATACATAGACTCAGCAGGTATCATAATCTAGCTAATGAGTACATAGAGAGATCTTCTTGCAGCACCTTTGAGACTGACTGGAAGAAAGGAGTTGGCAGCAGGAGCTTCCCTAGGCATCAGTCTACTCCCTCAGATGCATTTGGTGATGATGATGTAGAGAGATCTTGTAGCACCTTTCATACCAACTGGAAGAAAGAAGTTAGCATGAGCTTTCTTAGGCTTAAAGTCTACTTCCTAAGATAATATTTAGTATACTGTACACAGTAATATACTATAATGTACTGTAGTATATTTAGATATAGCTGTGTTAGTCTGTAGAATCAATATGCAGTGAGATCTTGCAGCAGCTTTGAGACTAGCTGGAAGAAAGAAGCTGGCAGCAGGAGCTTCCATAGACTTCAGTCTACTCCCTCAGATGCAGTTGGATATAATGATGATGATGATGGTGATGATGATAACAGTGTAGGGAGATCTAGTAGGACCTTTGAGACTCACTGAAAGAAAGAAAAGTGGGCAGCATAAGCATTCATAGGTGCCTTACAGACAGCCCTATGGGGCACCCTCGTGACGTGCGAGGGGCGGCACATCCAGATGCCCCCTGCACATGACGAGGGCGTCAAATGGCAGCGTCCTGTACACACGGGCGCCACCATTTTGACGTGACGGAACCTAGCGTCCGCACGTCCCTGCGTCATTGTGATGCTGCAAGTGCGCCATTGGCGCACTGCGGCATCACAATCGCGCCACAAAAAGAACCCGCTTTTTGCAGGTTCTTTTTGCTGCGTGAGGGAGCTGCGCGGTTTGTCCGCTATGGCTCCCTCGCGCAGCAAACCAGGGGACTGGGAGACCATCCTTTTTGAATGGTCTGTCCTGTGTCATAGACATCAATATACTTCCTCATGCGTTTAGTAGAGTGGAAGGCCAGGGACAGACATATATATGCCATTGGTATGTGAGAATGTCAATTTAGATTCGAAATCCTTTGGGTATGGCTTTCCACTCCACAAAATGCATCTGAGGAAGTAGACTGAAGTCTATGAAAGCTTATGCTGCCAACGTCTTTCTTCCAGCTAGTCTCAAAGGTGCCACAAGGTCTCTCCATATCCTGACTCCACAGACTAACATGGCTATATCTTTGAATTCTAGTGAATGAGTAGTTCGGGTAAAGAAGGAATCTTTATCTCACCGTCTTTCCAAAGAAAGTTGAAAAAGGAGGAAGATGGGGAGCCCAGCGCTTCAGGAGAAAATCTTTTTTGTGTGAGAGAGAACTTCCCAAAAAGTCACTGCCCTGTGATTCAGTAGGAGCAAATGGGATGTTTGCATTGAGGGGAGAGACAACAGGATTTGCATCTATCTATCTAAGGAGGGGGAGAGAGAATGCGAAATCCTTCCAATAGGTTTGATTGTGAGATTATGATTCTGGAGACCTGGGTTCGAATCTCAGTTCGGCCATGGAAACCCTTCAACAAGTCACTCTCAGCCTCAGAGGGAGGCCATGGCAAATCCCCCTGAAGAAATCTGCCAAGGAAGACCCATGCTAGGGTTCCCTTAGGGTCCCCAGAGGTCGGAAAGGGCTTGAAAGCACACAACAAAAAGCATCTGAGGAAGTAGTAGACTGAAATCTAGGAAGGCTCATGCTGCCAGCTCCTTTCTTTCATTTAGTCTCAAAGGTGCCACTAGATCTCTCTACAAACAACAACTTGTGTATGTGTATAATATGCATGCATATATTGGAAAAGACACACTCTGAGCCTCAGGGGAAGTCAATGTCAAACCTCCTCTGAAGAAACATAGCCAAGAAAACTCCATGATATGGTGGCCATAAGTTGGCAGTGAGTCAACACACAACAACAACAAATGTGTGTATGTATATAATGCATACATGACCTTAGGCAAGTCACACACTTTCAGCCTCAGAGTAAGGTAAGGGCAAAACACCTCTGAACAAATCTTGCTAAGAAAAGCCCATGATAAGTTCATGGCCTTAGGGTCACCATCAATTGGAAATGACTTGAAGGCATTCAAAACACGTGGCTGCCTTTGTTCCCAATCACTTTCTCTTTTTCTCTCTTTTAGCTGCTTTTTAACCAACAACTTTTTCTTCATTAGGAGAAATGGAATAATCACATGTAGGAATTAGGGTGCCCTCCCCCAATAGAGAAATCCTTGGATTGGGGAGAGGAGACTAGGGGGAATAATCATATGTGTTTGATGGATCTTATTCAGAATCAGGCCATGGAGTCTAATTCAGACTTCTTTATCTCTCTCTCTCTCATAAGCCCTACCTTGCAAAACTTGGTCCCATGCTTGAAATCCATGCTTGAAAATGTCCAGAGGTTTCTTTGTTATAAAACCTTGACTTTTTAAGGCGCTTAGTAGCAGGTGGATGGGGCTTTCAGGTTTTACTATCTGTTTAAAAAGTGTGAGTATCTACTGCCTAGGATACTTTCCTGTGTATATATATTGTCAGACCTCCATGTTTGTGGCTTTGACTTTTACAGATTTGATTATTCATGGATTCAATTAATATGTTCTCTCTAAGAATCTCTGTGGCCCGGTACATACAGGCCTTTTAGACGCCTTCATTATGTGCCCACATGCCCCGCAACCCTTGCATGTGACGAGGGCGTAACAATGGCGGCGCCCTGTATACATGGGCACCACCATTGTTACATAAGTGCCACGCGGCAGCTCCACAGTGCTGCGCGGCACTTACGTAACAAGTGTACCAGTGGTGCACTTGTTATGCCACCGCCTCGGCTTCAAAGGAACCCGCTTTTTGCAGGTTCTTTTTCCGCCGTCGGGAAGCCTTTTTGGGCAGTCTGTACCATGCCTAAGTCCTCCAGCACAAATCTGTGGTCAGCTTTCACCAAATGTCACACTGGAGGATCCAGAGATCCCCACAGAGAACACTCTTAAAGCATTGCTATTCCATTTTAACTGCTCTGATGGTTCTCCTGTTGCATTTTGGAATAGGTGTTCCAGCACAATACCCCAGAGGAGAAGATCAAAATTCAAAATGGCCTTAATAGATTAGAAAACTGGGCCAAAACTAACAAAATGAACATGAACAGGGAGAAATGTAAGGTAGTGCACCTGGGCAGAAAAAAATGAAATGAAATGATATAGGATGGGGGACACCTGGCTTAACAAGAGTACATGTGAAAGGGATCTAGGAGTAGACCACAAGTTGAATGTGAGTCAACAGTGTGGGTGCTGCAGCTAAAAAAGCCAATGTGATCAAGAGAAGTAAAAGTGTCAACTCTATTTTGCTTTCACCTGGAATGATACTGTGTTGTCCAGTTATGGGCACCACAATTCAAAAAGGATTTTGACAAGCTGGAGCATGTCCAAAGGAAGGAGGGCAGCTAGAATTGTGAAGGGTCTGGAAATCATAAAGCCCTATGAGGGGAGGTTTAGGGAGCTGGATATGTTTAGCCTGCAGGAGAGAAGGTTAAGAGGTGACATGATAGCACTCTAAATATTTGAAGGAATGTTGTATTGATCATGGAGCAAGCTTGTTTTCTGCTGCTCCAGAGAGTGGAACATGGAACAATGGATTGTGAGTTCCTGCATGGCTGGAGGTTGGACAGGATGGCCCGTGTAGTCATTTCCAGATCTGTGAGTCTGTGATCCTAAGATACTGACCTTAGAGTTGCACTACAGGGCCTAGAGTTCCTAGGGAGGTGCTCTCAGGTAAAAACAAATAGACCTTTTTATTATTATTTGAGGTTTTTCCAATTTTGTGGGGTTTCTGTGCCTCTAACCCCAGCGAATGTGGCGGGCCCACTGTGTATGGAAGTAAGTCCCAGAGAATTCATGGGTAGTATTTCATTTGTTTCTGAGTAAACATACCTCTCTACGTTTTGTCTATCCATCAGCTAAGTACCAGGAATTGTTACTTTCCTGTTAGAGGTGGAACTTAAAGCAATGGTTCCCAACCTGTGGGTTGGGACCCCTTTGGGGGTCGAATGACCCTTTCACAAGGGTCGCCTAAGACCATCGGAAAACGCATATTTGCATATAGCAATGAAATAATTTTATGGCTGGGGTTTCACCACAACATGAGAAACTATGGCCTGTTACAGACTGCCAAAATAAAGCTGCTTCGGGTTTCTTTGGAGGTATGCTGTTTAAATGATGCATGCATCCTAAGAATCCAGAAGCTGCACCAAAGCTGCACTCCAGTGCTTAGGAATGGAGAGTGGCTTTGGCGCGACCACCAGACTCTTAGGACCAATGCATCATTTAAATAATATACCTCCAAAGAGACCCGAAGCAGCTTTATTTTGGCAGTCTGTAACAAGCTTATAATAAAGGGTCACGGCATTAAGAAGGTTGAGAACCACTGACTTAAAGAATAGATTCCAAATACTCCTTTGTGTCCACTGATGGGCCTCCAGGGAAAGGAGGCTTAGAAAATAGGTCTAGATTTCTGTTAATTGATCCTGATTTTAATGTATGTTTTAAACTGTTAATGTTTAATCTTGTTTTAGGGGAGGATGGGTTATGGGGATATTGGGTTGAATTGGATTTTATGTTGTAAAAGTGATAAAATTTTATTGATTGACTTTGCCAGAGAGGCGGGATATAAATAAAAATCAACATCCTTCCCAACTAGTGTAGACCCTGAGGCTTGATTGGAGCATTATCTTTGTTACTGTAGTTTGGCACACAAAAATGTGTGCCCTTTGGCTACTAACACTTATATATTTGCTAGCACTGGTTTTGTTTTGATGAAGTATTCCCAGAGTTTTCAGGAATTTGAGGCTTACTTTTCAGAACCTCAACAAAACTTAGAAACTGCCTGAACCTACCTTGAAACGCTAGTTTAAAATACACACGTTTTCCTACAAGTTATATCCAAATGCCACATTACCATCACAGCATTACCACCTAGAATTTGTCCATACTTTTACATTTGGTAATAATTTCTAACTGACAACTGGGGTGGTCAGAATAAAATAGTTCCAGGTTTGATTAAGGTTTGATTATTTAACATGAAAGCGATACGAAATTTGTTAGTGCTAGTTTAAATGAGAGGAGTGCTATCAACTGTTACAGGAAGTTGTATCTCAACTACTTTGTGGGCTTTGTAACGCAGGAAGCTGCAGGTGCATATTGGACTACAATAGGTTTGCCTTGGGTTTGATGTATTGATCTACATATTTATGTTCATGAGTAATGGGTATTTAATAATAAATCTCATTCTCAGAGTAACTTTATAATTTCAAGTAAGACCCCCCCCCCCCAAAAAAAAATAGTATACTAATTATTATGCTTAAAACAATTGAGGGTTTTTGTATGGAGAAACAGACATAATAAGCAGAAAGACTATTGATTGGAAACTTTACTCATGATGATATGGAAGGTTGTATAAAGAAGCTGTACTTCCTGAGTAGACATGCCTTAACATGCATTCAGAAGTTTCTTGAGATGAAGAGCCACCAAAGTTTTGTTCTTTCCTTTAGCTTCTTAATCATTTGTTCATTGAATGCATGGGTGCTCAGTTTATAGCATTCTGGAATTGGTGGGAAGCTGCCTCTCACATCCATTTTGAATTTGATAGTGTGAGGATTTTCACTGCTAATCCTTCAGACTGTGCATGCCCAGTTACATCCATTATAAGTACTGTGCACAGCACTTCAGTCTGGACTAAGATCCATTGTAGTCCAGTAGCCCTGTGGGATGTTGCATTGCTGCCCAATCCTGGACATAATCCAACTGGCAATATAAAAGTGTCTCTGCATGTGCGATAGGAATTTTTGCAGCAAGATTGGTAAGGGTGTGTAAAGTGCTGTTTACATTTCCTAGTAAGGAGCTGTTAAAATTGCTCAGACTAGTAGCAAGAGTGCCAGACATTCCTGCATAGTATCGATCGTACAGTATCCAGTGCCTTAGTTTTGCCATTAGGTATCTTGATACGCACTGTACATCTTTTTGAAACGAATGAGAGTTCTGAACCAGAATAAAAACAATGGCAAGAAGAGAGGAGCATAACACACGAGACCAAGAGCATATCTGGAAAATTAAGTTGTGAGCAAGGCAAATAAAAAATGATTGGACATTTAGCAGAATCAGAAGATGCAGTTCACACTAGCAGTACTTATGAACCCAGATTGTGTATTTATTTTTCATGCCATATATGGAACGAGAGATCCCACAGGTGCAAGCAGGTTTCAGGAAATGAAGAGGCACTAGGGATCATGGTATGTTCTTGTTTTCCCATATAGCACCGGCCCTTGGTTTGACTTTCCCTTTGGTTTCCCGGATTTTTTTGAATAGGTCTCTTGTTCTTCCCCTTTTGTTATTGTCTGCTGTTTCTCTGCATTGATCATTATATTAATTCTCCTTATCCTTGTGCACCAGACATTGTATGTTTGTATTCATGTTTCTGGTTTTGCTCCTATCTCCCTTTGCTTTTGCCTCTCTGCTCTCTTGTACTGCATGAAGTGCTTCATCTGTGATCCATTGTTAGCTCTCTTTCTCTTTGACCACTGTCAGTGCCTTCCTGGATCCTTCCTTGATGATGTCCTTGGCATCTGCCCACAATTCTTCAGGTTCTTGATCTATTATATATAATAGTGTGAATCTATTTCTTACATTGTCCGTGAATTAAGATGTCCATGTTTTGATATTATGATGGTTTTTGCTTTCTCCTTTGGTTGCTATAATCAGTTCTGTGCTACAAGTCAGCGCTTGGTCTGGTTTCAGCCTGAAGAATAGAGCTTCTCCATAATTTGCTTCAAATTATATAATCTATCTGATTTTTTTGTTGCCCATCTGGTGATGTGCATGTGCATAATCTCCATCTGGCTGTGTGAAGCAGGTATTTGCAGTCAGTAGGTCATTGGCCTCACAAAATTCTATTAGACGCTCTCCTGCTTTATTTCTTATACCTAGTCCGAATCTCCCTACCGTTTTTGATTATTCTTTGCTGCTGACTTTAGTCTTCCAGTCACCTTTGATTAGCTTGAAATCCTGTGTTGGTGTCTTGTCAGCTTGTTCCTGGACTGCATCACAGAATCTCTCAATTTCTTCTTCTGCATCTGTAGTTGGAGCATATACTTGGATTTTGGTAACGTTACACACATTGTCCATTGATAATAGAGTGTGCAAGGAAATTCCTATGAACATTCTCACACGCAGCTTTCTGTTGCGCCTTGATTTTTTCACCTCTTCAGCATTCTGATCTAGATGCAATGGCCTCTGGAAATGGAACAGGGATTGTTATAATATGCCATTGACAATTGTCTCTTGTCCAGAGTATAGATTCAGAATAATCAGATGCCGTGGAAGTCCCATTTCTTTTAGAACAAACCATAGTTTCCATAGAGTCATAAGGCAGAGTCTGCTAAACCATTGCGAGCTTAGAAAAGTCATCATAAGTTCACAGTCAACTTTAAGGAACACACATACACAGAGATGAAGAATTCTTCTGCTTAGATTTTAACTTTTAACTGATTCAATACTAGTTTCTAGGTCTGTGAGAAACAGTAATATATAATAATAACTATTACTATTATTGCTATATTATTATTATTATTACAATTATTGCTATTATTATAATTATTATTTTATTTCTTGCATGCATATATATGTATATGTATAATTCATGACAGGTAGCCATGCTCCCTTGAAGGTGTTTGTATTTTGGAGAAAGCGTTTAGGAATTTGCAAAGAAAGAAAAATCGCTGGCAAATGGATTGTTATAATTTGGTTTTATCTTCCTTTGGGTACAAACCTTCTGTTAGATGTACTGTATATGCATGAATGTGTAGTCAGTTCACCTGCTTAGATTAGCAAAAGGTCTTCATAGTACAGTGGTGCCTCGGGTTACGAAATTAATTCGTTCCGCGGCCGCTTTCGTAACCCGAAAAGCCTTCGTAAGCCGAATTGCCATAGGCGCTAATGGGGAAAAGCCGCGTTTCGTGCGAAAAAGCGCCGAAAAGCACCAAAAATTTTCTTCGTAACCCGAAAAAACATTCGTAACCCGGAACAATTATTTCCAATGGGATTTTTTCGTATCCCGAAAATTTCGTAACCTGGGTATTTCGTATCCCGAGGTACCACTGTATTTATTTGTTTATTTGGAGTATTTCTATCCCACTCTTCAGCCATAAAGGCTCTCAGGGCAGCATCCAGATTGTTAATTTGACAGTTCCCTGTCCTCAGGCTTATAGTCTAAAAAGACACAAGAAGAAGGATGGTGTTTTCCTTCCTTGTTACTTCCCATTTCCAAATTGCTTTCACCATAGGAAAAGCTGCCAAAGTGGACAAAAGAGGAGGCAGAGAAAATCCCTCCTTACTCAGCCACTTCTTGGTTTATGATCTCCCAGTCAGCAGTGGCTCTTCTTGACTTAAATTGGTTGTTGGACCTACTTTTACACACATTTGCCTGTAGTGGGCATTTCTATATAGTCTAAATATTCCTTACACATATGGATGAGATGTCATAGAATTTAAATGGGCACTTTGGCTGGCCCAACACAGACTGTCATGAGGAGCAGTCTTCTTTTCTCAGTGTAGTGGGGCCGAAGTCCCATTGGTTCCTGATGTGCCAATCTTTGCCTGTTTTCCTCTAATAAAAACTAAGCATACTTTCCTTAAGCAGCTTATTCTGTGCATATAAGTAGGCATAGTAGCATAAATTGATACTTGTAGGTGTACCTACGTTGGTAGTGAATATAGGCCTTGTACAGACAGGCCAAAATAAAGCTGCTTCGGGTCACTTTGGAGGTATGTTGTTTAAATGACACATGCATCTTAAGAGTCCGGAAGCCACACCAAAGCCACACAGCTTTGGCGTAGCTTCCGGACTCTTAGGACGCATGCCTCATTTAAACAGCATACCTCCAAAGTGACCCGAAGCAGCTTTATTTTGGCCTGTCTGTATGGGGCCATAGTTTCAAAGTCCATAGATAGCCAATATCTTTGGAAGGGCCAGCCTAAACGAATGTGAAAAATTATGGGTCGATTAGCGTTGAGGTTGGAAAAAGGCATGATACTGAAACATAAGTTCTGTATAGTCCATATTTTAGTATCGACAGAGGTCCAAAACTCACTGCAGCAATAATCCAGTTTTGAGACCCTTTAACTGTCCTGACTCAATGCTAGGGAATTCTGGGAACTGTACTTTTGTGAGACATTTAGCCTTCTCTGTCAGACAGCTCTGATGCCAACATAAATTACAATTCTCAGGATTCCCTAGCACTGAACCTGGGCAGTTAAAGCGGTCTCAAACTGGATTATTGCTACAGTGTGGTTTTGACCTAAGAAAATCTCTATATTGTATGTAGATGATGCTGTACTTCTATCACAGACAAAAGTGGGACTGACTAGATTACTAAATGCATTTTCTGAATACAGTGGCCCTCCTTTCTAGCAGACCTGAGATCTTGGATATTCACGGAGGGGCGACCTCTGTTATTGGGGCACAAAAATGGAGGGCCAACTGTACTGTAAAAAACTAATTTCAAGTGAACTAGGATAAAACTAAAGTACTGGTTTTCCCCACGTGTTACAAATCCCCAACATATAGAATCATAGAATCATAGAGTTGGAAGAGAGCCCAAGGGCCATCCAGTCCAACCCCCTGCCATGCAAGCACATCAAGCATCCCGAAAAGATGGCCAGCCCGCCCTCCCCCCCTTGTGTTAAAGACCGCTAGGAAGGTCTTAAAGTTTTGTTACTTTTTTCACATCACAAGAGGAATTAATTGCCCCTTTATTGTTATTCTAACCCAGTTTTTTAGGTAAATTTCCTACTTGATGATTATTGGTCATATTAAAAACTGCAATTTTTAACACAGTTGCCACTAGAATAAGTTTAGTAGCTAAATTCTAAATTTGGAAATGGCACAATCTTATATTTACGCACACATTAAAAATAATTTAACAATCTTATTTGCATCTTAAGTCCTTTGATTTACCATGCTAAAAGAAATATTCCATCATCTAATTTATTTTATTTTTTTCCCGAAGAAGAAGGCTTCAAGGGAAAATGCTCTTTGTTTTAATGCAATGTTTAAGATATGTCCAATACAAAGTAGGAAAAAATATAGTTATTAGCAAGTTATTATGCTAGATCTTCTGTCTTCTGGAATATATTGTAGTATGTTATAATTGCCGTGGCCATTGCTTTAGATGCAACAAATTGTGACTTACACATCGTGAAGGAGTTCACGTACACCTCCCATTTCGAGAGCAAGGAGAACTGGTGCACTGGATTTCAAGCACCTTAACAGTAAACTTACATAGAATCAATATATTGACACATCTATTTGTTTTTCTTTTAAAATCAAAATTTCTAAAATCAAACCATTGCTTTTTGCATTGCTGAAACGTGAGTTGGTGAAAAAATGGCACATCAAAGTTCTCACAAAAAGTTTCCATCTATGCATTGGGGAAAGTAGAGAAAATGCAACACTAAAGTGCATAATAGACCACTATATGAACAAGTTTGGTAGAACGTTCTGTATTGTGGCTGGCAGCCCTTGCTAGTTTCAAAGTTGCACAACCCAAATATGCAGAGCAGGAAAAGAGCCTCATTCCAACTGAAGCTACAACCACAGTAGTTTTTGTTGTGAAACGTTGCTGTTATATGTTAGTTTAAAAGCCCCAATCTTGCCCAAAACACACGTGGCTGCCTGAAAGCAAGTCTTTTCTGTATCAAGAGCTGCACAGTTTTCACGGTAGGCTGCACAGTTCTCAAGAGGACCGAAAAACTGCAGTTTTGCTGAGGAAGCTGTGCAGCTTTTGTAACAAGCTGTGCCGTTTTCCATCAGTAGGTTGGGTGGAGTTCTTGAGTGTCTTAAATCTACGGGAAACAAAAAATATTCATTGGGCCTGTTACAGACGCCAAAATAAAGCTGCTTTCAAGTCACAGTGGAGGTATGGTGTTGCAATGATGCATGCATCCTAAGAGTCCAGAAGCCACACCAAAGCCATGTCCAGTCCTTAGGGCTGGAGTGTGGCTTTGGTGCGACTTCTGGACTCTTAACGCATGCATCATTGAAACACCATACCTCCACTGTGACTTGAAGCAGCTTTATTTTGGCTGTCTGTTAACAGGCCATTGTTCTCAACATGTATCAGAATCTTGGAGAAATTGAGATTTACTGTAAGAGGCATTTTAGGATTTTCTTCAATGTTCATCACCTGCACCCTTAATTGGATTTGTGCAGTTGACATTTGTGTTGAAGTGGAAAATCATAATTTTAATGTAGATCAGTAATAAGATAACCAATACAGTGGGTCCCTTGTTATTCGCTGGGGGGATTTGTTCCAGGAACATACACACACAGACACACGTGGGTAACAAAATCTGTAGATACTGCAGGTATCGTTAAATACAATGGCATGAGAAAAATAGTGCCCCTTATATAAAATGGAAAATCAAGTGTTTGCTATTTGGAATTTATAGTTTTTACAAAACATTTTCAAGCCAGGGATGGCTGAATCTTTGGATAAAAAAAATCCATGGATAAGGAGGGACAACTGTAATTATAGTTCCATACTTGATGCCATTCAGATTATAGTAGGTGTTTGTTTTGTGGTAAAAATCCTAAAATAGAAAGATTCCCAAATGGAATGCTAGGCATGAAAAGTTTGAAAGAAAATCAGCAAGATCTTTCACATATGCCTAAACGTGAAATCCTTCGCGTATTACCTGGGTCCTTACAAGGTTTTCAGCAACAATTTGATCATCTCTGCCTTATTGGCAAGTAGTAGTACTGGGAGTAGCACTTGGGTCATATCGTTTCTGTCTTTATTATCTTTCTTCCTGTTTCCACCAAAGGGAGTGTTGACACTGGATTCAAAGTGGTTTCCCTTATTCATAAGACTGGAAAGAGTGCTTCATAATCACTGCTGAACTTCAAACTCTCCCCAAAGTACCACGGCAAGGGCGCCTCCAGAGAGCTTCCTTCGTATCCAAAGGCCAGAAGACATACATTAATTATAATTAATTAACCTTTCAAGTTATAGTAATGGTTTGACATGGATTCCACGTGACCTCAAGCCCATTTTTGGGCTCTGGCAACCCACCCCTACTCCACCACCAACTGAATTAACATCAGCTCTAGCTGGGCGGCCAAAATTATCAGTAATGAATCCAGCAAAAGTTGGGAACCAGAAATATATATTTTCAAAGTGCAAATGCCACCAACCTTGTCCTCCTCATTCTCATTTCCTTCCAAAAACACTAGGCACACAGCCAAGATTTAGACTGTGATTCATTAACTTGTGATTGCAGATAGCAGTTTTGAATGACAGAAGAAAAAAACGCAACAACAAGAAAACTTAAAGAGAACAAAGTTTAGACTCTGACTTATTCTTATTTGGCAGAGTTTGTTTTAACGTTAAAATCCTGTTATCAAACCGTGTATTGTAATGTATAATTACAGGGCTCTTTCTGTACTATGAAGTTACCAGTCCAGTTGTTTCTTTAGAATCAGACATTATGGATAAAACATTCATTCATGTTACCAGGTTTAAAAATGAAGTAAATGGATTAGGCTTATACTATACAGTCGGTTCTCTTCTTATATACAGGATGATTTTTTATACACCGGGATTCAAGCATCCATGGGTTTGAAAATGTGTCCAAAAAAAAGTTAATAGAATTTCAACTAGAATCAAACCTTGTGATTTATTTTCCATGTTTTATATGAGGGGACAAAAACAAAAAAGACCAAGTTGTGCTCTTTCAATATATGATTAATGGGACTTGAGCATCTCACCGGATTTTTGTTATCCACGTGTGGGATCTGGGAACCAAAGCCCCCAGCTATTAACAAAGGTCCACTGTAACTTTTTCTAGGTTTGTAAAAATCAAGAACAAAGCACATTGACCTCTTGCTTATCCTGCTGGCCTTTTAAACCAATGTTTCCCAAGCTTTGGTCCTACAGATGGTTTGGACCTCAGCTCCCAGAATTTTTGATAGTTGGCCAAGCTAACTGGGGCATCTGGGATTTGAAGTCTTAAACACCCAGGGGACCAAAGTTTGGGAAACAGTGTTGTAGACAGTTGGTGTTTGTATCTTGAATATGTTTGGAACCAAAAAGAAGTTGCAAGGTTGATAGCAACATGGCTTGATAAATGATGTGTTAGTTAGGAAAGCTGGAACAATTTTCTTGTTGCCAGCAAGCTATGCATGTTTTCCAGACTGATGTTTGTGGGATATTTCCAGTACATTCTGTATATATGCCTGAACCTAAAGTAGGAAAGAACAAAATATTTAAAACACAGAGACATCTGATGGCAGAGATTGGGCAAGGTATTATTCTTATAGATTGTATACACATAATAATTAATAGCAATATGCTTTCAACTGCCAATCTCAGTGTCAGCAGTTCTTGCAAAGCTGCATCCATTTTCCAAAATGAAAAATGTCAAATGACACCAAAGGTATATTGGCCTCAACCACACCTCAGTCTCCAACATGCCAGTTCGTGGTTGACTTAGTGTCAACTTCAGAGTAAAAGAGTTGCATTTTGAGTCAGCCATTCAACGCAACCCCCTTGCTTCCCCACAGCCAGATTCCAAGGTTGTTAACCATGCCCTAAAGGCAGCACTGGAGGCTTATGCCGAGGCTTTGGCCAGGAAGGGATCAGTCTTCTCATATAATAGAGAGTACCATGGTCACTAGCAGGAAAACAGACATTAGGAAGAAGTTGTTGACAATAAGAGCTGTTTGACAGTGGAACACACTCCCTTGGAGAGTGGTGGAGTCTCCTTCTTTGGAGGTTTTTAAACAAAGAATGGATGGCCATCTATCAGGGATGCTTTGATTGTGAGTTCTTGCAAGGCAGAAGAGGGTTGCACTGGATGGTCCTTGTGGGGTCTCCCAACTCTATGATTCTGTGGCCAGGAATAGCATGACCACTTCCATAACCAGGAGCAGCATGGCCATTATTATCACCAGTTTCAATCTCTGTTCCCCCTTCCTTCAGGGGATGAAGCACTGCACAACTGCATTTTTTGTGGGGTTTTCGGGCTATGTGGCCATATTCTAGAAGAGTTTCTTCCTGACGTTTCGCCAGCATATGTGTGGCTGTCATCTTCAGATAATGCTTGCCTGGAAAGGAGTTGGGGATATATATACTGTGTGACCCTGGGAAGGCAGGAGTGCTGACGAAACATCAGGAAGAAACTCTTCTAGAACATGGCCACATAGTCAGAAAACCCCACAAAAAACTATGGATGCCGGCCATGAAAGCCTTTGACTCCACAACTGCAGTTGTTCAGCCCTTTGTTGGAGAGGTGACTCCCACCACCACCACCTCTCTCACCAAACAAAAGCCCCTTTGAGTAATGTCATCTGTGGAAAGTGAGCAAAAGCCTCACTTTGTAGTGTACCCTGGGAAAGATACACTATCTTTAAACAACTTTTGGAAGCCCAGGATACCTCTCAGTCTGGCTACAAGGGAGCCCCAGACGCATCTGCTAAGGATTTCTTATCAGTTTAGAGGGTTTCCACCCTCTCCAGTACCAAAAAGCCAAAAGAGAGCCATACATGTCCAGGTAATCCTTTATGCCTGAAGTACTTTCTACCTTTCACCTGTCCCAAGAACTCTTTCTGCTTTCCCCTTCACACCCACAAGAAACATTATGACACAGTTTGGATATGTACAGAGCACTAAAAATTTGTGTTTGTAGAACTAGGCCTTTCCATTGCTGTGACTCCTTGTTTGTGTCCTTTAATCCATCCTCATTTAGATGTAAGATTTCTCGCTCCATAATGGCCACATGGATCAAAGCATGCCATCTGTCGGGGATGCTTTGATTTGGATTTCCTGCATGGCAGGGGGTTGGACTGGATGGCCCTTGTGGTCTCTTCCAACTCTACAATTCTATGATTCTATACATTCCATGCATTCTTATGACATTGCCAAAATACTTCACCCATCTAATATCATGGCACACTCAACAAGGGCAGCTGCCTCATCAGCAGTGTTTTTCCACTAGCGCTCCAATCATGGCCATATGTAGGACAGTTTGTTGCATGGCAGGGAGTTAGATTTGATGACCCTTGAGGTCTCTTCCAGCTCTTTTCCATCTTCCATCATTATAGCCAAATTTCATTCAAAAAGCTGAAAGCAAAGAATACTACGTTTGAGAGAAGGGTGTAGCAAGAGATGGTTAAGATCAGGATGCTGTCATTTCCCTCAAGAAGCAAGTAAGGAGCTTGGGTATGTCCCAGTTATGTGGGTTCCTTCTTTCACCAGCCCAGAGAATGTGGTATTGGGTACTTGCCATGAAGGTGTATTCTGGGTTGTTGAGAGGAGGAATCCACCCCCTCCCATTGTGTCTGCTCATCTCCCTTTTTATCTGGAATGTGAAGGGTTCTTCCTTCCTTTCCTTCCTTCCTTTTCATTCTTTGCTAATTTCTGTCTGCTTTGCATTCAAGTTTGGCTCGTATGAAACTGGTCTCTAGGATGGCTGGAGGGAAAGAGTCAGCAAAGTCTGTTTGTTTTTGGCTATATAAAAGTACCGTGTGCAGTTCTGGACACCATAATTCAAAAAGGATGTTGGCAAGATGGAGCGTGTCCAGAGGAGGGCGACCAAAATGGTGAAGGGTCTGGAAACTATAAAGCCCTATGAGGGGAAGTTTAGGGAGCTGGATATGTTTAGCCTGCAGGAGAGAAGGTTAAGAGGTGACATGATAGCACTCTAAATATTTGAAGGAATGTTGTATTGATCATGGAGCAAACTTGTTTTCTGCTGCTCCAGAGAGTAGCACCTGGAGCAATGGATTCAAACTACAGGCAAAGAGATTCCACCTCAACATTAGGAAGACCTTCCCGACTGTAAGAGCTGTTTGACAATGAACTATCCTGTCGCAGTGTGTGATGAAATCTCCTTCTTTGGAGATTTTTAAACAGAGTTGGGGGTGCTTGGTTTGTGAGTTCCAGCATGGCAGGGGGTTGGACTAGATGGCCCTTATGGCCTCTTCCAGCTTTATGAGTCTATGGTTGCGAGACCTCGGTAGTTCTTCATGCCTGTTTCTGGGTGGTGAGAAACCCAAGTTGTGTGGATTCCTCCGCTCAACAACCAAAATGCACCTTCACAGTAAGTTTTTTGCAAAGGACTATAGTGGGTAGATTTCTCAGTGGATCATTTTTCTGCCGTTTCTCTATATTGCACTATAATGGATGTTTTTAATCATTAAATATTGATTTCTTTTAAGGTGCTTATACCGTATTAGAGAATAGACTGGATGTAAATGGTTTAAAATGAATATAATAATAATAATAATAATAATAATAATAATAATAATAATAAATCTCTTGCAGAATTTCTTTTCTCCATTACATGACTGTTACATTGTACATAATGAATATTCATAATTTCTACTAACAATTTCTAACAACGAAATCTGATGTCTAGGAGGACATAACTAGAAAAGCAGATTTATTCTAGTGAAGATTCATTTTTAACAAAGAACGTCTTATTAATACATAATATTAATGGATCCTTGGGGTTCTGTTCTAAAAAATATCTACACTTCTGGCTTTTTAATGCATTTCTGTTGTTTGTACAAGTTAGTCAGGGATGGCAGATGATAGTTAAAAAGCCAGGGCTCTTGACTTTTACTAATATGTCATCTATGTGTAGCTAGACACTTCTGGTCCACAACACACTGCAGATATAATCTAGTTTGAGACCACTTTAATTGCCCTGTTTCAGTGCTAGGGATCCTGGGGCATTATAGTTTATTGTGACACCAGAGCTGTTCCCAGAAATCCCTTGCATTGAGCCAGGGCAGTTAGTGGTTTCAAACTGAATTATTTGTGCAGTGTGTTTCACCCCACCCCACCCCTAATAAGCTCCTTGGCCTTGAGAGTTACACATGTAAAATACATTTGAAATCTGCTTTGTTTTTTGCGTGCCAAAGGCATAATTCTGTTAACTAATGTAATTTTTTCTCTTCTCACTTGTAGAGTTGGGAAGTCTACTAGGTTGTCACCAAGATTTCAGGGCAAAGGCTGCCAGAGGTGGAAGTGGTGGACTGGTTCCTGGTCATGCCCGGTGGAAGGAGGGGACCCAGCCGGCAGCAGCTAAGCCGTTCAGCTTTGCCTTCTCTCCAGACATTGGTTGGTGGGAACTGTGGCAACGGCACTGGTCTGAGAAACAGGTGATGTTAAAATGGGAACCAGGAATTGGGGTTTTATTGCCTGTCATAATCTGATAGAGCTTTGCATAACAGACTTTTGACTATTGATATTTTGTTCTTGTCTTCGGAGTTGGGGAGAACTTTTGCCTGGAGGTGTATTTGGCTCATGCTGTGTTTTTCAGTAGGCATTCCCGGTTTAGAATTTCATTATCAGTGTGTTCTTCCTAGGAAGTCGCAAAAAGCATTATGGCTACAAGAAAGAAACAAATGAGAATTAAATCATGCTAATAATTAGCACTTTATTTGTTCTTCCTGGGAGACCTAACTGTTAATCAGAACTTTGGCAGAGAATGTTTTCAGTTATGCTACTGGCCCTATTCTTCCGTGTGATCTTTGAAAATATCCTAAATACTTCCTTGTACATACGTCTTCTCGCAACCAGAATATGGGCCGTGCAGAGATAAACATATTGGTCCCATGCTTTTGGGATAGTTGTAAGGCTCATAGCATTTTACTTGAATGTTCATTAGCTAAGAAAAACTATGCTGCAGTGGCTGCACTGTGAACTAAAGTCAGTTTTCACTTCTTATGAGCTCATTAACTGATCTGAGTCAGCTCATCCTCTCTCAATCTCATATTTGCATTGTAGAGAGGATAGGTTTAGAGAGTTGTTCTAAGTTTCTCTTAGGATGATTTTATTTACGCTATAGCAACATTTGAAAACAATGGCAGGAGTTACTGATGTGTGTTTTTGTTTTCAGGAATGGTAGTGCTATCAGCCTCTCAGCTCCTCCTATCACAGCCTTGATTACTCCAGAGCCTGTGCGACACTGCCGAATCCCAGAGCTGCCGGTAGACGGAAATCTTCTGTTTGAGTTCCTCTTTTTCATCTATCTGCTGGTAGCCCTTTTTATTCAGTATATTAATATCTACAAGACTGTCTGGTGGTATCCATACAACCATCCTGCTTCCTGCACATCACTGGTGAGTGTTTCTTACTGGTCACGTGTCCTTACAGTTTATTTAGTCCAGAGATGCACATTATGTCTGACATGAACAAACTGAGCCACATCACCAGCCATCACTAAATAGTTCCTGTAGTTATACAGGAAAGAAAATTGGAGCTGAGAGAAATGCAATCCCATATTTTCTGTAGACTCTGTGTATTTATACTGTATGTTGTTTGTAGCCTTTGAAACTAAGAAATGGCAGTCCATACTGCAACACACTCTACCCTGCATCCTAATGCCTCAAAGCATAGTTCTACAGTAACCTCTGCTCTCTCTACTTCTCCAGTTTACATTATCCTGTTTTCTAAACTTGGGTTTTCAAATTGTCTTGAATTATTTGTGCCAAGTGCTGCAGTTGTGGCAGAGAAGAGAGTGTAGAATCAAGGAAGGTGAGAATAAAGTTATGTAAGAATGACTGGGCATTTTTAGAATTGAAAACTCTGCAAATCTTCAGGAAACAATGCTATCTACCATGCTAATCTATGCAGCCATAATGCTGCTGCTGCTGCAGCTGATGCTGCTGCAAATCATTGTTTTTATAAAAGAAAGTGTTGGGTCAAATGCTGCATGCTGGGCCTTGCACCCACATGAAACAAAATAGGAAAGTGATGGAATAAGGGATGGAAACAAATTAATTTATTTTAGCACAAGCTTTTTTGGATATCAATGCACTTATGAAAGTTCATGCTAAATCAGTAGCAAAGAAGTATGTATCCTCCATTCACCCTGCTCTTTTCATTTAATGCTGTAACTACAAAGCTATCTTTTTGAGCACTGTTACATGGAAAGAACCTCTTATTACAGGTTTGCACTTCAGTAGAGATTTGATTCTAATGGTGAATTCTCAATTTTGCATATAGGTCCCAAGTAATTCACCAAATTGAGAACTGTATTTAATATTTTTAAGCAAAACGTAATATTTGACACCCAGGCAGTACATTTTCTATGGCAAATAAAGCTAAGTCCTGTGACTTTTAATACAGTGAAGTTGGAGTTGCTGCATTTCTCTTCTCTCTTACTGATGGTACATTGAAATATTGGAATCCTGTATGTAAAATTAACACCTCTAAATCTTAACTAGACTTCCTTGCCCGGGGGGGGGGGGGGCACTACATGCTTCTGTTATGGGGAACTTTCCTTGAGGACTATGGAGCTGTACAGACCGCCTCGAAAGGGCAGCCTGCAGCCACTCATTTTTGCCCCACACGGAGGCTGCAACAATCAAACGGTGGGTTCTTTTTGTGCTGTGCATGTGGCTCCATTGCCGTCCTCGCACACACTGATGACGTACATGTGGCATGGCACAGTTTAGACAGTGCGCCATGTGTATGTCATCATGGTGGCCCCCGTGTGGATGGCGCTGTAGAGCTCAGGAGCATACAGACGCTCCACTCTTCCGAGCCCTAAAATCGTCCCCAGGGCAGTGCTTTGCACCAGTCTGTATCAGGCCTTTGTTTCTGCTGTAATTGCTGTAAATTGCTGAAATGTTCTTTCTGGAAGTACAGGGTGAGAGGGACAAAACCGGGTCAGGGGGGAAGAAGAGGTGTCCCATATGTATCATAGCATTCATATGTTCTTTGCCTCTCCATCTGAATGGAGAGTGAAGATATCCATCCTTTACATATGAATGGAAATGGTAGACTCAGAATGCTTCCTGGGCACTTGTTCTGAGTGTATTGTAGGGTTTCTTACAACACAGTTTCTTTTTCATTTTTTCAAGAACTTGGCACTAAATCAGTAGGTGAACAGAGAGTTTCATTGGGTAGTAAAATTCTGGCTTTCCTTTCCAGTCATTTATAGATTTTTAAAATTCATTTAGAGCATTTATACCCCAAAAAGACTCCCAGAGTGTCTAATATATTGTGAATTAGACAATTCAGTGCCCTCAGGCTTACAGTCTAATAAGATACAACATACAAGGAAAAGGCAGTAGGGGAGATGATGAAGTGAAAGGGATCTAGGAGTCCAAGTAAGCCATAAGTTGAACATGAGTCAACAGTTCGATGCGGCAGCTAACAAGGCCAATAGGATTTTAGGCTGCATCAATAGAAGTATAGTGTCTAGATCAAGGGAAGTAATAGTGCCACTGTATTCTGCCTCACCTGGAATACTGTGTCCAGTTCTGGGCACCACAATTAAAAAAGGACATTGAGAAACTGGAGCGTGTCCAAAGGAGGGCGACTAAAATGGTGAAGGGTCTGGAAACCATGCCCTATGAGGAAAATCTTAGGGAGCTGGGGATGTTTAGCCTGGAGAAGAGAAGGTTAAGAGGTGATATGATAGCCCTGTTTAAATATTTGCAGGGATGTCATATTGAGGAGGGAGCAAGCTTGTTTTCTGCTGCTCCAGAGACTAGAATGTGGAACAATGGATGCAAGCTCCAGGAAAAGAGATTCCACCTCAACATTAGGAGGAACTTCCTGACAGTAAGGGCTGTTCTACAGTGGAACACACTCCCTTGGAGAGTGGTATAGTCTCCTTCCTTGGGGGTCTTTAAACAGAGGCTGGATGGCCACCTGCCAGGGATGCTTTGATTGAGAGTTCCTGCATGGCAGAATGGGGTTAGACTGGATGGCCCTTGTGGTCTCTTCTAACTTTATGATTCTATGCTTCTAAGTTCAGCAGATGCTGGTTGCTCTTCTCTCCCTCAGAGGCCAGAGCCTCCAAGCTTCTGTATCAATCTGACTCAATTCATGGTGTTGGGGAGAGTGTTTCTGTGGATTTCTGCAAGGCATCTCCACTGGAGGAGTTCAGTAGAGGTGACTACTGGCCTTGCTGTACATTCTTTTTATCAGATATTATAAAAAGATGTTATTTGTCTTACTTAAAATATCCTTTGGATGATTCCTACATGTGGTTTTGCATCTGTAAGGTTTTGGGCGAGGAGGGGTCCATTCTTGGAATTGTTGCCAATATCTTTTTTGCTCCAGGCTGTGGTACTTTTAAACATGCCCTACAATAACTGCCCCAAGGGAGAAAGATGATACAGTGGTGCCCCGGGTTACGAAATTAATTCGTTCCGCTGCCACTTTCGTAACCCGAAAGGCTTTCACAAGCCGAAAAGCCATAGGCGCTAATGGGGAAAAGCCGCGATTTCGTGCGAAAAAGCGCCGAAAAGCACCAAATTTTTTTTCGTAACCCGAAATAACCTTCGTAACCCGGAACAGTTTTTTTCAATGGATTTTTTTCGTAACCCGGAAATTTCGTAAGGCGGCGCATTCGTATCCCGGGGTACCACTGTACTGAATTCCAATTGGTTCCCCTTAGGAACGTTCTTTTTCATGGGTCATCCTAATCAGGTCATTCTCTCCCTTGTCATAAGCCCCATACCCAGGCTACATTTTTCTTCAAGAGGAGTAAATTGATTCCCTATGTTTCAAAGTGTATGCAGATTGAAGAAGTTCACTCTGTGTTTTGTGTTTGGGTTATTGAGCAAATTTTGCTGCAGTGTCATAGAATCATAGAGTTGGAAGAGATCCTCTTAATATTGAGGTGGAATCTCTTTTCCTGTAGCCTACATCCGTTGTTTCGAGTCCTATTCTCTGGAGCAGCAGAAAACGGTGAGAGTTGTAGTGTCAGATTAGGTGATTGAAACTTTCCTTCCTGGCCCCAGAGGTGGGACTTCTGCTAGATGCTCTCCTTACATTGAGGGATGGAAAACCATATGTAAGTACAGAATGGCTGTATTATTTGTAGGTGTCAAATGTACACACACACACCCTCTGTCTGGAATAGTGCACTTAATCTCTCCATTTCTCTTCCCTAGTTATGTGGCAGGTATGGAATGATCCACAGTGCATCTCAATTCTTCTCTGTAGGGACTCCAATGTTTCTGCTATTTCAGCACAGCACTTCCTGCCTTTGTAGCCTTTCCTTTCACCGTGGTGAATCCCTTTTTCTTTTTACATTTTAGAACTTCCACCTCATTGATTACCATCTGGCAGCATTTATCACAGTGATGCTCGCGCGGAGGCTGGTATGGGCCCTCATCTCTGAGGTAAGATTTTAGCAGATACTACACCCAAATTAATAATCTCAATTTAAAGTGTGTGTGATGTGGTGTGTGTACACACCCATATGCATGTGCATGCATGCATTTGCAGTGCATGAAAATAACCATGTTCTGTTTTGGCCCACTCACCTTGGCCCAGTGTTTCTCAAATAGTGGGGCGGGCCCCCCAGGGGGGGCGCGAGGCTCCATAAAGGGGGGTGCGAAGCTCTGTTATGCAGAGGTGTACTTATAACAATTTTATAGACAAATGATACTATTTACAGTCGCGCGGGGGCGTGAAATGT
>NC_056523.1:231211054-231247173 GCF_019175285.1 Sceloporus undulatus
AAATTAATTTATTTTAGCACAAGCTTTTTTGGATATCAATGCACTTAAGAAAGTTCATGCTAAATCAGTAGCAAAGAAGTATGTTTCCTCCATTTTTTTTCATTTAATGCTGTAACAAACTACAAAGCTATCTTTTTGAGCACTGTTACATGGAAAGAACCTCTTATTACAGGTCTGCCCTTCAGTAGAGATTTGATTCTAATGATGAATTCTCAATTTTGCATATAGGTCCCAAGTAATTCATGAAACTGAGAACTGTATTTAATATTTTTAAGCAAAATGTAATATTTGACACCCAAGCAGTACATTTTCTATTACAAATAAAGCTAAGTCCTGTGACTTTTAATACAGTGGAGTTAGAGTTGCTGCATTTCTCTTCTCTCTTACTGATGGTATATTGTAAAATTAACACCTCTAAATCTTAACTAGATTTCCTTGCCCGGGGGGGGGGGGGTGTTCATGCTTCTGTTATGGGGACCTTTCCTTGAGGACTATGGCGCTGTACAGACCTCCTCGAAAGGGCGGCCTGCAGCCACTCATTTTTGCCCCACATGGAGGCCGCAACAATCAAATGGCAGATTCTTTTTGTGCTGCGCATGGGGCTCCATTGCCGCCCTCGCGTGCACTGATGACATACATGCGGCATGGTACAGTTTAGACACTGCGCCACGTGTACGTTATCATGGTGGCCTCCATGTGGATGACGTGGTAGAGCTCAGGAGCATACAGATGCTCCACTCTCCCGAGCCCTAAAATTGGCCCCAGGGCAGCGCTTTGCACCAGTCTGTATCAGGCCTTTGTTTCTGCTGTAATAGCTGTAAATTGCTGAAATGTTCTTTCTGGAAGGATGGGGTGAGAGGGACAAAACTGGGGCAGGGGGGGAAGAAGAGGTGTCCCATATGTGTCATAGCATTCATATGTTCTTTGCCTCTCCATGTGAATGGAGAGTGAAGATATGTATCCTTTACATATGAATGGAAATGGTAGACTCAGAATGCTTCCTGGGCACTTGTTCTGAGTGTATTGTAGGGATTCTTACAAGACAGTTTCTTTTTCACTTTTTCAAGAACTTGGCACAAAATCAGTAGGTGAACAGAGTTTCATTGGTTAGTAAAATTCTGGCTTTCCTTTCCAGTCATTTATAGATTTTTAAAATTCATTTAGAGCATTTATACCCCCCCCCCCAAAGACTCCTAGAGTGGCTAATATATTGTGAATTAGACAGTTCAGTGCCCTCAAGCTTACAGTCTAATAAGACATAGCACACAAGGAAAAGGCAGTAGGGGAGATGATGAAGTGAAAGGGATCTAGGAGTCCAAGTAAGCCATAAGTTGAACATGAGTCAACAGTGTGATGCGGCAGCTAACAAGGACAATGCGATTTTAGGCTGCATCAATAGAAGTATAGTGTCTAGATCAAGGGAAGTAATAGTGCCACTCTATTCTGCCTCACCTGGCATACTGTGTCCAGTTCTGGGCACCACAATTCAAAAAGGACATTGAGAAACTGGAGCGTGTCCAAAGGAGGGCGACTAACATGGTGAAAGGTCTGGAAACCTTGCCCTATGAGGAACGACTCAGGGAGCTGGGGATGTTTAGCCTGGAGAAGAGAAGGTTAAGAGGTGATATGATAGCCCTGTTTAAATATTTGCAGGGATGTCATGTTGAGGAGGGAGCAAGTTGTTTTCTGCTGCTCCGAGGACTAGGATGCGAACAATGGATGCCAGCTCCAGGAAAAGAGATTCCACTCACGCATTAGAGGGAACTTCCTGACAGTAAGGGCTGTTCGACAGTGGAACCCACTCCCTTGGAGAGTGGTATAGTCTCCTTCCTGGAGGTCTTTATTTAGAGGCTGGATGGCCACCTGCCAGGGATGCTTTGATTGAGAGTTCCTGCATGGCAGAATGGGGTTAGACTGGATGGCCCTTGCGGTCTCTTCTAACTTTATGATTCTATGCTTCTAAGTTCAGCAGATGCTGGTTGCTCTTCTCTCCCTCAGAGGCCAGAGCCTCCAAGCTTCTGTAACAATCTGACTCAATTCATGATAGTGTTGGGGAGAGTGTTTCTGTGGATTTCTGCAAGGCATCTCCACTGGAGGAGTTCAGTAGAGGTGACTACTGGCCTTGCTGTACATTCTTTTTATCAGATATTATAAAAATATATTATTTGTCTTACTTAAAATAGCCTTTGGATGATTCCTACATGTGGTTTTGCATCTGTAAGGTTTTGGGCGGGGAAGGGGGGCCGTTCTTGGAATTGTTGCCAATATCTTTTTGGCTCCAGGCTGTGGTACTTTTAAACATGCCCTACAATAACTGCCCCAAGGGAGAAAGAATAGCTATGGAAGAAGAGCAGTAGAATCTGCTTTCCTAGATATGTCTCTTTCTTGTGTGATTAGCCATCTGCTCACAGAGATAAATGATACTGAATTCCAAATTGGTTCCCCTTAGGAACGTTCTTTTTCATGGGTCATCCTGATCAGGTCATTCTCTCCCTTGTCATAAGCCCCATACCCCAGGCTACATTTTTCTTCAAGAGGAGTAAATTGATTCCCTATGTTTCAAAGTTTATGCAGATTGAAGAAGTTCACTCTGTGTTTTGTGTTTGGGTTATTGAGCAAATTTTGCTGCAGTGTCATAGAAGCATAGAGTTGGAAGAGATCCTCCTAATATTGAGTTGGAATCTCTTTTCCTGTAGCCTGCATCCGTTGTATTGAGTCCTATTCTCTGGAGCAGCAGAAAACAGTGAGATTTGTAGTGTCAGATTAGGTGATTGAAACTTTCCTTCCTGGCCCCAGAGGTGGGGCTTCTGCTAGATGCTCTCCTTACATTGAGGGATGGAAAACCATACATAAGTACAGAATGCCTGTGTTATTTGTAGGTGTCACATGTACACACACACACCCTCTGTCTGGAATAGTGCACTTAATCTCTCCATTTCTCTTCCCTAGTTATGTGGCAGGTATGGAATGATCCACAGTGCATCTCAATTCTTCTCTGTAGGGACTCCAATGCTTCTGCTATTTCAGCACAGCACTTCCTGCCTTTGTAGCCTTTCCTTTCACCATGGTGAATTTCCTTTTCTTTTTACATTTTAGAACTTCCACCTCATTGATTACCATCTGGCAGCATTTATCACAGTGATGCTTGCGCGGAGGCTGGTATGGGCCCTCATCTCTGAGGTAAGATTGTAGCAGATACTACACCCAAATTAATAATCTCAATTTCAAGTATGTGTGATGTGGTGTGTGTACACACCCATATGCATGTGCATGCATGCATTTGCCGTGCATGAAAATAACCATGTTCTGTTTTGGCCCACTCACCTTGGCCAGATGTCAGTTTTGATGAAGTTAAGGTTTTAGCGGCAAGATCAGCTGTAACAGCAGCAGCAAGGAGATAAAGACTGTAGGGAGAGGCAGCTGAAACAAGCAACAGCTAATTGCCCTAAGACTGTTTCAGACTGGCAGAGACCTCAAGCACCCTGTGGTTATAGCAAAATAGCAGGCAGAGATCCAGTAAGCAACACTTTATTCTAGCCATGATTAACAAAAACTCAGTAATAACAGTGTTGAGAAATGGTGAAGTTGGAAATTTCCAAACAAGAAGCTGAGTGGAATATGTTGAGAAGATATCTGTTGGTCATCTATTGACAAGTCCATTGTGCATACTATCATTTGAGGTGTACTTGGTGCTCCTAATCCAAGCAATAGTGTTGAGCAAGGGAGTAAATTGAAATAACAGGATTCAGTTTGAAGTTTGTACGAGTTCATATGAAATTTGTGGTGACCATATTCAGTTTGAAGTTTGTTATGCAGTCAACCCCAAATCTCATATTAATATCAAATTGAGTTTAGCATGCTGCTCTTTTGTAGCTCATACTAAACTTTACTGTGGGTAGAATTCAGAGACGTAGCCATGTTAGTCTGAAATATCAGTATGCAAATTAGCACCTTTGAGACTAAATGTCTCAAGTTGTAGCATAAGCTTTTGTAGACTTAGTCTACTTCCTCAGATGTATGGAGTGGGCAATACTTTACTCCATGCATCTGAGGAAGCAGACCAAACCTATGAAAGCCTATGCTACACTGCACTATTGGCCTCAAAGGTCCCTTTGTAAAGTTTACGGTGTCTGTCATATCTGCTCTTCACACTGTCCATTTGCCTCGGGGGGGTTAGGGTTTTTTAGCCATAAAGGCAAACCTCCACATGTGTGTGAGTGTGTGTTTTACATAGGATTTGGGCACTGAATGCTGACCTGTATAGACTGAATCTTTCCCTATAGATTGGTCCTGTACTAAATGTATCCAGCAAAAGCTTATGGCAGGCTAAGGAAGTGGACATCTTGTGGGAAATGCAGGAAAAAAATATGGCACTGATGTTTCTTTGCATTTGACTTTCCAGGCTTCTCAGGTGGGCACTACATCAGTGATTCACTATATGGCACTGATCCTGGCACGCTTGGTCCTGCTCACCATGTGTGGATGGGTGCTCTGCTGGACTCTGGTCAATCTGTTCCGTAGCCATTCTGTCCTCAATCTCCTCTTTCTTGGGTACCCGTGAGTATGATTCCCTTTTATTCTAAAAATCATTAAGAACTTCTCAGAGTACAAGACATGACAAAGGGAGAATCTATTGATGAATACAGAATGGGAAATGGCATGCAGGTTTCGAAGCTGTTGCCCAGATAGGTGGTTCTGAAGATAAAGATGCCTGCTATAAAACCTTTTTTCCTATGTTTGTGTTACACATTATACCGTTTTTCATTATATAAATCATCTTGGTACAAAATAGAGATGAAGTAGAGATAAAGAAAAGACTAGCTATCAAAGTGGGTTGAAGAAGAGTGAAAACAGCTATCTGGGAGGCAGGAGAACTTCTTAGCTGTCCTTGAAGCTTCAAAATTGCCAGGTTCCTCTATTTCTGGTCTTGCTGCTTAGCTGTGGCATTAAGAAGGTATTGTAAGAGAAGTGGCACCATGAGAACAATACAGAGGAAATGTGGGACGGAAGAATGCATGTAGAATATGAGTTTCGTGGCTGGGTTTCTCCTATTCAGGTGAGGCTACTACAACCTTTAATCTCACCTGAGTGCCTCTTCCTTCTTTTCAGGTTTGGTGTCTATGTCCCACTGTGCTGCTTCCACCAAGACAGCAGGACACAGCCTCTTCCTGCAGACTGCAGCTACTTAATGCAAGATCAGCTGGTGGATGCTGGTTCCACAGGGGTTGGCAGCCTTGTCAAGCCCAAAGACTTCATCTCTCTGCTCAGAGAGTCCCTGAAAGAACAATTCAACAACCCTATGCCTATCCCCACGCACAGTTGCCCTTTGTCCCCAGACCTCATTCGCAACGAGGTGGAGTGCCTGAAAGCAGACTTCAACCACCGAATTAAGGAGGTTCTATTCAATTCCCTCTTCAGTGCCTACTACGTGGCATTCCTGCCGCTGTGCTTTGTGAAGGTAGCTGTTGTCTGACTCCTCCTCCGCTGCTCTTGCTGCCGCTGCCGCCGCCGCCTCCTAAATCTTGCCTGTGGATTGTTGGCACAATGGATTTCTGGTTAATTCCCCTTTTCTCTGTTTCCCCTTTGGCAGCCTGGATGGCGGAGCGTAACTGCATCTGGAGTGCACTAGTATCGCTCCTGGTTGGCGGATAGGTATTGCCATACATGTAGTGCCCTTGTGGTTTCCCCACTCCTTTTTCTCCATCCCCTCTACTAACCCTGTCCTTTTCCCCAGACAACTATAACACAACTATATTTTTTTGTGCTATAAATGGGCACTTGAAACCAAGTTTTGGTCCTGATAAGACAGTGTCTGGGTGCAGCGCTAAGGCTCTGAATTAATATGGTTAGAGAATGGGGGCAGACTCACAAGAGAGCCCAGAAGAAGATCAAGATAGCTGAAGTTTTATCAGGCTGTTGTCTGGAGATGGAGATTTGGAACTTCCATAAGAAATTCAGGTTCTCTCTGTGCTTGAGTAACAAGCTCTTTTGGGCTTGTTATACCATGTCAGAATCCATGTGTATGCACATATTCCAGAGAATTCAGTGCTTTAGACACAGCTTGCACAAAGTGATGTGCAAACATTTCACACATGGCAAGGAGAAATGATCCCTATTTTATTGGCCGTGTAATTCATATGCGGCTGCTTAGAGCTGCTGCTATACAGCACCCTCTTTCTGTTTTTGAGATCTCTGCAATCCTGCCACTAACCTCCTTTCTGGTTTTTTACAGAGCACCCAGTACTACGACATGCGCTGGTCTTGCGAACACCTCATCATGGTGTGGATCAATGCTTTTGTCATGCTCACCACACAGCTGCTTCCTCCCAAGTATTGTGACTTGCTACACAGATCAGCTGCCCACTTGGGCAAGTGGCAGAAGCTGGAACATGGGTCATACAGTAATGCCCCTCAGCATATGTGAGTTTGGGATATTTGTTTGTTTGCTTAAGTCAGGGTCAGTACAATAAGACAAGGATATCTGAAAGTATTTATATGTTTTCCTTACTTGGGTTGTTTGGACACAAGACTATTCTTTCCATATCAGTACTTATCAGTAGCTTTGCCGTATATTGTGTTTCTTTTATAGAATGCACTTTGTGGCATCTTTTTATTTTAAACATATCTCACACTGCACAAAATTTATTAATTTTTTTCCTGATCTCTGTGAGATTTTTATCCAAATAAAATGAGAAGATGGCAAGGACTAGTCTTTGAGAACTGGTGCATCTTTCTTATTCCAGGTTCAACCTATTTAATGGTGTATCTCTTGTTCGTGTTTTCAAATAATCATTTATTTTACTCTGATTTGCGGTAGCCAGATGCCTACATATTTGGCAGACAAAGAGGGTCAGCAGAGATACGGCAGTGAATCAAGCACTTTGGAATATTTCCTAAGTATGCAGAAAAACAAGAGTCTACAGGTTTTGTCATGCTGCAGTAGTCAAAAAACTGCTGGATGCCAGGACTGCCTCTCATCCTGTATATGTGTATTCAGATACAGCATCTATTTATTCTGTTCGACTTATTCCTAAGAAGTGCAGTCACACTGAGCTTATTGGGACTTACTTCTGAGTAGACATGCATAGGTTTGGACTTTTGTCCCTGTCCTTGCACTGCACTTCTTTATGAATTTGTGAATAATCCCCGTTTCTCCTCCCTCACTGCATTGAAAGGTAGAGCCAGGATCAACAGCAGAGTTGTCGTTATTGTTGTTGTGTGATTTTAAGTCATTTGCTACTTATGGTGACCCTAAAGTGCACCTATCATGGCAAGATTTGTTCAGAGGGGTTTGCCACTGCCATCCTCTGAGGCTGAGAGAGTGTGACTTGCCCAGGGTCACCCAGTGGGTTTCATGGCTCAGCAGGGATTTGAATCCTGGTCTCCAGCATTGTAGTCCAACATTCAAACCACTATACCACATCAGCAAGGGCCCTACCTGCATCAAACTTGGCAAAGGAAATGAGGACTTCTTGCTGCTTAAAAGCAACCAAGGATTCAGAGTAATGTTAGAGCAATAGGCAGTGATGTTTCTCATAGTTTCTCTGAGCACCAGAATTTTTTGAACCCCAACACAACTGAGTGAGATAACTGCAGTCCCTCCTCATCTCCAAGGTGATGGGCACTTGCTGGTCACCCTTGCCTATGGACACTTGTCAGAATGAGGTTGGTTACATGGGGATGTGAACAACTGCAAAACAGTTAAAAGAAAAAGTTGGTGAGTGGAAAATCCCAAACCGGCATGGCAAAAATTCATGCTCAGTGACTTCTGAACCAATGAGTGTTTAAGGCAGTAGAAAGAAATGGGAATGTTAGGAGCAGATGGTGTTGTCCCAGGGAAAATATTGTATTTCTGGGATAGCTTGCTGGTAAAGAAAAGATAGAATCAAAGAAATTGCAAAAGCTATAACAGGCTCCATGGGGTGGATGAATACTTTTGGACTAATATTGAAGAACTTCAGTAGAAACTCAGCTACTTGAGCTTCTAAAAATATTGTTATAATTATTTATATACCATCTTTCAACATCTAAATTGATTTCCAAATAACAGCCAATCCATTTGAGGTTGGGGGAGAAAACAGTATCAGGATGACGTGTAGCAAGTTATCAGGATCCTTCCTAGAGGGGCTGGTTGTAGTCAGTATCCCTGTGTAGTGAGGAATATTTCAGCAGAAGCTGGGCTCATTTTGTCTTTGCCTGCTTCCTCTTTTTAAAAAATGTAAGTAATGTGTTCTATAATACATTAACAGATTTGCAAGACTCATGACAGGAACACACGTTTTAGTTCTTTCTAATTCAGCAATTCCACCACTCCGCGAAAACAGGTGCTCACCAATATTCAAGCCCCATAGGCTTGAATGGAGCATGTGCCTGCAAGCGAGTGCAAGGTGCACGCTGCAGGGGCATGCTGCATTGAAAATAATAGTGGTTGCCCCTCCGTGAATATTCAGGACCACGGACCTCAAGTCCACAAGAAAGGAGGGGCGACTGTAAATCCAACAATAGCAATAGCAAGTACAGTTCTATACCAAACAAGCACTCCCTGAGCGGTTTACAATGTGTAGGCCAATTGCCCCCAACAAGCTGGGTACTCATTTTACTGACCTACAAAAGGATGGAACACTTAGTCAACCTTGGAGCCCTCCTCTAAAATCAAACTTCACAAGGCTGTGGCTGCAGTACTGATAATTAACCATTGTACCACCAGGGATCCTGTACAAAACTATGGCCTGTTACAGACAGGCCAAAATAAAGCTGCTTCGAGTCACTTTGGAGGTATGGTATTTCAATGGTGCATGCGTCCTAAGAGTCCAAAAGCCGCACCAAAGCCACGCTCCAGTCCTAAGGACTGGAGTGCAGCTTTGGTGCAGCTTTCAGACTCTTAGGACTCATGTATCATTGAAATACCATACCTCCAAAGTGACTCGAAGCAGCTTTATTTTGGCCTGTCTGTAACAGGTCCAAATTTATAAAACAACCAACACAAAACTATTTACAATATAAACACATTAACAACACAATGTAAAACCTAAATACCTAACTATACAGTGACTTCCTTTTGTCATCCTTCTAATTTAAATACTCTTTCACTGTTTCATTAGATCCTAAAATGTTGTCTCCAATTTTCTTTTTTATTAAACTTCTGATTCAATAATACATGTATCTAATAATTCATTTTCTTGTTTTCCATCTTGATGTTTCCCCTTGATCAATCATCTATAAATATAACTGCTGCCTTACCCCAATTTTCTTTCCAAAACTGTATCATTTCCCTCCAGTCTTCTTCTAATTTGTGTATCTTTCCATCCTTAATATTATTGTTAGTTTATCTAAACTTAACATGTCATATAATTTTAACAACCAGTCATCAATAGTGGAAATATCTGAGTTTTTCCATTTATATGCAAAACCTATCCTTGTGGCAGTAACCATGTATAGTATAATTTTTCAATATTTTCTCTCTACTTGTCATCAAGCATATGTCACATTTTAAATAAGTACATTCCAGGACAAAATGGTATTTTTATATTCAGTATTTTTGCGATTGTGTTATGAATTAATAGCCAAAGTTTCTTAGCCTTGGAACATAACCACCACATGTGGTAAAAGGAGCCACAAGTGTCTTCACATTTCCAGCATTTGGAATCAATATTCTTGTATATTTTCGCTAATCTTTTTGGACTACCACTGTTATTTTCAACTAAAAGTAACTACTACAACAAACCTTGTGAACCCAACCCCCCTCCTCAAAAATTTAGGAAACATACATAAATCCTGAAGGAAAACAAGTGTTTCTTTATTTGCAAGATGTTAATAGTAATCAGTAAAAAAAGGGGGGGAAATCCCTACTAAATGCAGTGTCCTGATTTGATGGGCCACTCTTTGTAGCAGTCACTTTACAACCAGAGTATGTCACCTGAATACTCCTGAATGGTCCTTGCAAGCAGAGTTCCAACATACGATGTACAATAGTTTTCTTGTCCATTGAACTAGCAGTATGGTTTGAATGTCAGGATCATATTTTGACTTCATACTAGTTAAAACTTTCGTCAAAGACATATTTACTAGGCAACAAGTTATACTTGAGTGAGTGGTTGTTGCCTCTGTGTAAACATCCCTAACTTTGGGTTCTTGGCTACCTTTCCAAATGGCAAAAGTTCATATACACAAGCAATTAATGGAAACAGATTAAATGTTTTTAAAACATCCTCCTTGAGCCATATGGTAACCCGATTAAGCAGTGAGTAAGTAATCAGGGAGGCTTCTTAGCTCAGCTGAGAACAACTATACTCAAAATAAGTTCAAATAAGTGAAATGGAAATAAGCTTATTCTGACTCATTACCTAATGATTAATGAAGGTGCTGAACTTCTCCCCCTTTTTTGCATCACTTGCCAGCTTACTCTTTATCCACTCTAAGAAAAATTATTGAGCCACCCACCCTTCACTGACTATTTTGGCTCCACAACAGCTGAAGAGGAGTTGCGTGATCATTCAGGTGCCTGCCGCAAATGGCTTCTTCCTGGTATCTGTCTAAAAGAGGCTATCAACTGCTTCTCTAGTGACAACACTTCAGCTGGTGGTGGTTGTTGTTGCCCTCAAGTCCTTTCTGACGTATGACAACCCTAATGGGAACCTATCCCCTTAGGGATAGACTAGTTTCTATCAGAGAGGGTTTGCCACTGCTATCATCTGAGGCTGAGAGAGTATGACTTGATCAAGTTCACCTAGTGGGCTGAACCAGGATTTGAACCCTGGTCTTCAGAGTCCAGCACTCGAACCAGTACATCCCACTGAGCGCATCAAAATGCAGTAGCATGAACATGATGTGCTCTCATTGATTTTTTCACACCATTAGAAGGTTGTCTTCCATTGTGCACCCAACCCCCCACTTCTGGATTTAATTTGCCTTTTTGCTGACCTTTCTCATTTAGGATTTAAAACTTCATTGAAATAGTAATAGCTTTAGTGTGTCTTCAGCTGATAAATTCAGATTTTTTTAGAAACTTTCTAAAGATGTCTCATGTCAATATATGGGGCAGAATCATTAGCAATGATCATTGTTGTTTTTAAATGTGTTTGGGTGTGTTGTGTGCCCTCAAATTGTTTCCAACTTATGGGGACCCTAAGGTATCCCAAGGTTTTCTTGGCAACATTTGTTCAGAAGAGGTTTGCCGTTGTGTGTTTTAAATAGGTGATAGTATTCCACCAAATTATCCTTTTGATGTTTACTAAAAACGTTTCTTATCCACAGCTGGTCTGAGAACACAATATGGCCCCAGGGGGTGCTAGTGCGGCATAGTCGATGCCTATACAAAGCAGTTGGGCCTTATAATGTAGCGGTGCCTTCTGATGTCTCCCATGCCCGTTTTTATGTAAGTACAGTGCATGGGATGTGAGAGTACTGGGGATGTAGGGGACCAGCAGTTCTACTACATTAAGAGTTCTGTGTCTGTTAGTTTGATGAAAATATATTTGTTCTCCTAACTCAAAATAGGGTGGCTTTTTCCCCTGAAGTGTAAATTAACTTCCCACCCTCTCCTCTATTAATTTCCTGCTGGCAAAACATTCCTCTCTCTGTGTTTCATCTGAAAACATAACGGCCAAGAATTGCTTTTGTTCTGCACATGCACTGAACTGCCTTAAAAGTAGCAGAGGAGGAGGGTTATTCAGGTAATATACCCATCCTTAGCCTCCATATGTCCAGTCATTGTATATAAATCTCTCCTGTACAAACACACGCCTGTCTTTTAATTGTGTTCAGTTTTTAAAATCTTATTCTCTCCTATTACAATTTGGAGCTGCAATCTCATAATTTAATAGAAAACATTTGCAAAAGCCTAATTTAGGTTAGCTAGACCAACTGAGTGCTATAGCAGTGGCCAGAACCTAAAAATTAATAGTTTTCTGTGGGTTTTTTGAGCTATGTGGCCATGTTCTAGAAGAGTTTATTCCTGACGTTTCGCCAGCATCTGTAGCTGGCATCTTCAGAGAATGCTGATGTGGAAAAGAGTGGGTATATAAATACTGTGTGACCCTGGGTAAGGATGCTGGCGAAACGTCAGGAATAACCTCTTCTAGAACATGGATACATAGCTTGAAAAGCCCACAGAAGACTATGGATGCCGGCCATAAAAGCCTTCGACTTCACATTAAAAATTAAGCAATTTGGTGTGGGGGACACTCTTGAGGTTTCATTTTTAAGGAGGATGGCCTAACAATTGTGCAGGCTGCCTTAAATCTGCAAGCAATGCCAATGTCTCTAATTGTCCGAGTTGACGAAGCAGAATCTGGTGGGGAGGGTGTGGGAATCCACTGTCTATTTCATAACTAGCTTGTAATGAAAAAGCTGGAGTTACAGAAAAAGTTCCCCATTCCCAGTTAGTCTAACTCCTTGCCAGCAAATTGACAAAAGCATCCCTGACAAATTACTCCATAGCTTCTGGTTTTGAAAATTTGACTGAAGGAGAGTGTATCACCTTCCAAGGTGCAAGTTCCACTGTTCAATAAACAACTAAGGTCATCCTAATTTTGAATCACAGTATCTGCTTGTTTTCCTTCCTCTTGCAGTTCCTCTTTCACCGCCCATTACGGCTCCTCAACCTGCTGATTCTCATCGAAGGCAGTGTGGTCTGCTATCAGCTCTACTCTCTGCTTCGCTCAGAGAAGTGGAACCACACACTCTCCATGGCCCTGATACTCTTCTGCAACTACTATGTCTTATTTAAACTCCTGCGGGACCGGATAGTATTGGGCAGAGCGTACTCATATCCTCTCAGCAGCTATGGGTTAAAAGCCCATTAGCTAATCATCTGAGGAAGGGAAGGATATTTTCATACAGTTCTATTTTTTTTTCTTGCAACTGTTTATAAATATTTAAAAATATTTTATATTTTGTATACTACTGTTTTTTGTGGGGTGGGGAAGGGCTAAGTGGCAATTAAATGTCGCTTTATAAACAAGGTGTTATTTTATATATAAAAAAAATCATTGTGTATATACTGTATATCAATATATCTATGTGAAGCAAGAGGACTGAATGTGTGATCACTCCATTTACTTTGCATACACAAGCTTAGCATTGGTTTTATATACAGACAGTTTTATACTCAATGGCTTTGCCCGAGGCCATCTCTCAGAGCAAGAAATGTATTCAAAGGGCACAGTGTAGCTGCTGTGGTCTCAGGCTACTTGGGATGTTCTGTTTGCTCAGAACTAGAGGGTAGGAAAGCAGCAGAAAGAGCCATGACACATCATTTGGTTTACAAATACAAGGTGTATGTGGGGGGGGGGGGGGGCAGTGGATTGCTGTGTTCAGAACTACATTACAGGGAGGACGACCACCATGTTTTGCCCTTACCATAATGGCCCAAATGTATTCCCTCCTTTACCCAAGGAAATGAATGGAGACAATGTTAGAAACCAAAAGGATAGAAGAGGGTGTGATTAAGCACAATCCTTCTCTCTTGTGATCCTGATACTAATGGGATCCTCTGTATCACACCCAACTTAACTCCTGGCTGTGTTTCTTGCTTACACTGAAATGGGCAAAATGTTAAGTAGCTGAAAGCCATATTCATCTAGACACAGTGTTAAAAGGCTGCAGAAACACAATGCTCTGGACTACCTAAGACAGCAGTTTAAGCAAAACCAGAGGCTGTGAAGAGGTTTGAAAATTCTCAGCAGTTTGATCTTTGTGAACCAAGTCTGTCCCAATAGCCTTAAGGCATTGGCAGTAAGGAAGTGCGACTGATTTGAGATAGAACAGAAATTTATTTCTAGGTCAGTCTTGCACTGTACCAATGTAACCTTTCTTTTACTGGTTTGTTTCCTGTTAAATTGTGCCAGCTGTTTAAGCATATGGTAAGATACAAACCCATTTGGAACAATTTTACGCATTCAGACCTGTGTAAATGCTGCAAATTTGGTGGCTAATGGCATCATACTGAATATGTGTTGGGAAAAAAAGTAGGGTTTTACAGGGCAGCAGGCTCTCAAGTCCACTTTCCTGGTTGTATCTGTAATATAGCATCAAGTGTACTTCCATGGCTCCCTAGGCCAAGGAAATTAGACTGTCAATGTCATGCTTGGCTGACAGGTAAACATGAAAATTGATCTCTATTCTGGGCCATTGGAAGCAGAAACCATGTAAAGCACTTCACTCCTGGTTGCCCAACTTGGCATTGTTGAAGTTATGTAAAACCTGAACCGGTTGTAATCCCCGCTTGAGGTAAAGATCTCTGTACTTTAGACTCCCAGGGGCTTGAGTAGCACTAGTTTCTACAGCCCAGTGTAGGCATCTTTTCTGGTAGACTACTTTTTTTTGTACATTTTTTGACTTGACTTAGTGTGATGCAGCAGGTAAAAAAGCCAACATAATTCTAGGCTGCATCAATAGGAGTAGAGTGTTTAGATTTGGAAGGAAAGACAAAAGGGTGACATTATAGGCCTGTTTAAATATTTGAAAGGATATCATACTGAAGATGGAGCAAGCTTCTTTGTTACTGCTCCAGAGAGTAGGACCCAGAACAATAGATGCAAATATGCTCCTAAGAAATACCTCAGGCCTTCAGTGCTCTTGTTTACATTAATTCTTATGTTAGTTTGAATGCAACATTTATATGACTGGTTTATCTTGTTAAATTTCACAAAGGCCAGATACAGACCGTTGGTTTGCAGCAGCCTGGGGCAGATTTTAGGGCTTGGGATTGCGGAGCAACCGCATGGTCTTGAGCCCTAGTGAGTGGTGGTGGTGCCACGATGACGCAAGCGCTGCACAGCGTCTGCACATTGTGTTGCCGCATTTGCATCATTGACATGCGATAGTGTGCCAATAGCACACTTATGGCACCTGCTGTGGAGGGAGACTGCAGTTTGACTGCTGTGACCTCCCTCGGGAAGAAAAACAGGCAGCTCCAGCCTGCCCTTTCAGGGCGGTCTGTCAAGCCCCTAAGTTACTAGATAGCCTTTAGAGTAGACATGGGCACAGTATAGCCCATAAGTCATGTATTATCCAAGGCCTTTTTGTGACCTCATACCCACCTCCAAAATCCTAAAGTCTGCAGGATTTGTGGTTTAAGAAGACACATATCTAAGATCCTTTTAATCAGAAGCTGATATTAGGTTCTTGAGCCAACTGTGGCTCACTGCAGGTGAACACTGGTCTCCACACCTTCCACAGTTGCCCACCCTGGTTTAGAGGCACACCCAAACTTTAATCCAACATTTCTTTATTTTATAATATGCTCTGTACCATATGTTTCTTTGTACCATAGTATGCTTCTCCATACCATAATGAGACAGATGACATTATGAGAAAGCTAATGCTTTATTCACTAAACTAGCATAATTTCATTTACCTCATTTCATTTTTCATTTTAAGAAACAGTTCCTAAGTGAGAACCTGAGTTCTCTTACACAGGGTAAAAATATTAATATTAATTAACCTTTCCACTTCTGAAAACAACAGCAAAAAGGTGTTTGCAAACAGGCTTTCCTTGTACATTCTTCCAGCCATGTTTCTGCAGCTTTAAATTCAGAATTCTTCATTGCCTCCAGCTTGTAAGGAGAAGAGTATTCCAAGTAGATATTTTCAATCTATGTTCCTCAGTGTGAGCAGGTAGCCAAACCTGGAAACCTACTTCATACATACAATCCTATATCATTTAGAAACTGTTTTCTGCACAGAGACATGCTGTAGCCTAGTATCTTGAGAACAAATGAAGCAGTGTACAGAATTCTATGTTGGAGTTAGACTTAATTCATTTTTCTTCTTTGGCATAAGATGTTACAATTTGGATGAATTATTTGGAACAGAGGGGCAACTCTTTAACAGTACTGAAACCAAGGAACTATATTATATTAGGACTTTCCCAAAGTGGATTTTCCTTTAAAACTGCCTGCATGTCAGCCCTATCTTGTGTTTTGCACAAGAAATTAAGTAGTGACAGCACTAAAGGACTGTGAAGACTATTCTTTTGAACATGAAAGTCAACAGTTCAGTACCACATAACAGAAATAAGGGAAGTGGACAAAGATTCTCTTTGCTACAGAAAAGTTTGTGCAGAATTTGGCTTATTGCAATATGTATCAAGATGTATGATATAAAATCTATAAACAGTCAAAATATAGCCACTTTCCTTAATAAATTCCTTCATATATGCAGTGTCCATAAAGGTTTCCTGCTTAAGACACTCAGACTATAAGAACAATCATTTAGTTTGGACTATGTGAAGCCTGCAATCCTGTAGCCGGCCTTGTTACCCAAGAATGTCATAATAAAGAACTGGTTTTGCCTTTGTTTTATGAAACTGTTCCAGCTTCAGGCCAATCCGGAACAGCAGTGCTTCATCCCACCATTTTGCCATAATCTGTGGAGATACAGTGTGAGAAGAGAATGCTAAGAGAAATTGCAGTTTGTTGTGGCACCAGAGTTGCCTGACAGAAAAGGCTAAATGTCTCCCAAAACTACACTTCCCAGAATTCACTAGCATTAAGCCAGGGCAGTTAAAGTGGTCTCACACTGGATTAAATGCATGGATTAAATGGATAGTCAGACAGACTACAGAAGGACTGAGCAACCATGGAATAAAGTCAGCTGGTGGTTGTTTGGAAGAGGACTTGCTGCATATGCTGAAGAGGTATATAAGCAGCAGGGTTGTTTAAAACTGCCCATTCCCTACACCAGGGGTAGGAATTTTGTATGCCTGCAACTGTTGAACTACAGCTCCAAGCATTCCTCACCACTTGCAAGGGAGTTTGGCCTAAATGACATTTTTAGCAAGAGCTCCCTCATCTTAGTGTGGGATGGGCCACAGGAAAAGAAAGCTTGGAAGGGACCATGGAGAAAGAAAGCAGGTGCCCACCACTGAGGACCCAGTAAGAAGAAGTAATCGTTACCTGAAGGCTGATGGGAAGCCCTGAAACAGTATATCCAACCGGCACTACTAGTGCTGGAATGCCTGTCAAGTTGGCCAGCTGCATGTACCTACAAGGTTCAATGAAGGAGGAGAAGTTAATTTTGTTTCTTACTGCCAGGAAAATTCTGGAGAAGACTGTGTGACTTCTCTCTTTAGACGGGTACTCCTGATTATTTTCATTTATGTAACATATGATTTTGGTTTGCCATGAAAGTTACTCTGGAAAACTAATCACCAGAGCACTAAGCACGCAAAGAATTCTCATCTACTTGGGTAGTTTTAAACACTACAATACAGTGAATATCAGTTGTTAGTAACTGATGATTCAAGAAATTGATACAGAAAGAATTATTACAACTTTAAAAGGGAGCTAGACCAAACCAATACAAGTTACAGAATATCTCATTTATCCAACAGCCACTTAACAGATTTGGCATTAGAAACAGGCAACTGCCCTGAAAGCTTAGCCTCTTCATCCTTCCTTCATACCCCTCTCCCTCAGCTGCCACTTTGCTTTGGGCAGCAGTCTTGTTCTTACCTCATGGTCTGGAGAGTTGTCCGGACATCGCTACATCCAGTTAGGAGATCTGAGCTCTCAATTCTGGGGGCACAACATGCAGTACCTTACACAAGAGAAAAAAGATGTAGTGATTTAAAAAGTTACAAGCTTTAATAATGAATTACTGTATATATACTCTAGCTCTTCACCAAATTCAGAACTTTCCAGTCAAATAAAACTAGCTGAGTATTCGTCATACCAGAATAGCTTTTTAGGTGAACTGGCTCTGAAAACCAAAATGAATCTAAACATATTCAAGCAATAACAGATATAAAACCATTAAGCTAAATTTCAGGGAATACCTGACAATTAATTGATTAGATATAGGTTAGTTACACGGTGATATGAGACAACCGATTGAAGAATTGAGCACATGACTAGAAAAGTACTGAATTGCTTTCTGCACAGATGCAACATGCCCAATGGAGCTTTTAAATACATCACTTTAGAACTAAACACAACATTTGTTCCAGGAGTGAAGGCCTAGGTAAACTGCCATGGAAAAAGATGAACCTTTGAATTTCCTCACCTGCATACTGTGCATTATCACAACCTGAAGCACTCGCATATGTACAGTATGAATGGGCTGGTCTTCTACAAAACCAAATGTTTTATTTTTAAAACTACTCTACCGGGAGGTGGATTCACATTTCTACAGCTACTGCCTCTGCAGTTTCTAATTAATCTGCCAAAAACTAAGATTATGGACATTCTTTCTAAAACTACTGACATAATAATATTTTGTTATCTGCACAAACATGTATTTTACCTTCACATACAGGCAATGAAAATTAACATCCATAATGCCAGGTTTTAAGTAATGATTTCTTGCATAAGGCTGCAGCCAGAGGGAGGTCTTCATCATCATAGGGTTGTTTTTGTTTTGTTCCTTCTAGTCATTTCTTATCATAGAATTTGTTCAGCAGAGGTTTGCCCTTCCCTTCGTCTGAGACTGAGAGAGTGTGACTTGCCCAAGGTCACCCAGTGGATTTCCATGGCTAAGCGAGGAGTCAAATGCTGATCTCCCAGTGTCCTAGTCCAACATTCAAACTACTGTACTATACCATGGTGGCTCTCTCATCCTAGGATCCTCCAGGAAAGTCACTTCAGGAAAGAAGTAGGGCTATATTTTATCCATCATATGGAGGCAGCTCAACGCACCCTCTACAAAAGGTGTGGTGGCACTAGTTCTCCATTTTAGTACCTGGACTTGGGGTAATTGCCTAAAATGGCCCAGAGGGTCCCATAATGAGGTGGAAATGCCCCTCACACTCCCTGAGACAGTTTAGGGGCAAAAATAAGGGGAACATTTTATAAAAATAGACACAAGGCACACAGTCCACGGGCTGCATTTTTCCTACCCCTACTCTAGTGTTTTCCCCATACACTGTTGAAACATGTAACACCATCAGGTTTTCCACTGCATATGCACAGAGGTGAGGAAACAAAGCATTTAACATCAGACCAACAGAGCCCTGAAGTTATCTCAAACAAATTCTTCAGCTCAGCTGAGATCAGACACCTGGAGTGATGAGACAATTCACGTTTGCAAAAGTCTCCCGTAGAACAGCCATGGTGCGGGTTCGCTGACGGTTTGCCTGTAAATATAAGAGGGCCATGTTTGTAAAACAGCAGAGTGGTAGCCCATAAAAAGACTGCTCTGAATCCAGTTCTTCATCCCAACAGACCCACTGAATCAGGTAAATGGACATTTAATGTTCACCTAACCTAGTTCCCATTGCTCCAGTGGACCTACTTTAGTTGCAACTAGCAATTGGATGTAGACCATTATGTAAAAGAACAGGAATTCTGAATAGGTACAAACAAAAGAGGATCAATTAACAAGCCAAATAAAACCAATATTCACTCCATTCCCCTCAGGAGAGAAAAGACAATCTAAAGAATAGATTGTTTCCTGCCTCCAGGAAAAAGAGAGTAACTTGAATTGAAAGGTAAAAAGAGAAACCTGCAGACATACATACTATCAAAATGCATCCAATTCTAATAAATTTAAAATCTAATCCCAAAACCCTTTCATCAAGCAGAGTAAAGGGAATATTGGCTGAAACATGTTAAACAGAAGAGTAATGTTTGTGCAAGATTTTTTTTTTAAAGTAGAGAGAGAGAGCTGCTTATCATAGGGGTAAAGCAACATAGTGGTTGCAATCTTCAAATATGAAGTAGATATGTCTGAAAATTGTTAATTAAATTCCATTTCAAATAAATATTCTGTGCTACTGTTCAAAGATAGTTTCTTAGCAGCAACAATTCTCTTCTGCTATAGGTCACACGTTTCCCATCCTCTCCTCTTCAAGTAAGGACTGAATGATCTACAGTGTTTTTTGCCCCAGCTCTCCTTTATCCCGCAGTAAACTCTTTTTCACCTTAATGTAATCCATAGCTGTCAACTGAGATGCAATTGCAAGGTTCAGACGAGTCTCCAAATTCTAGAAAATAAAGATATCTGTGTAAGCTCCAGTTTTGGGAGAAAAAAGCAAAACAGAATCACTGTCTAGTTCACACCTTGAAGAGATCTTAAAGAGAAAGCTGCAGAGCAACAGGCAAAAAAGCAAAAGCAAAAACCCACAGATGTGGGCAGTTAGGCAAAAGTGTTCCCTCCTCCTGATTTCTGTTCCTGTCTAATAACTCATTTATGTCTGAACTTAGAATTTATGTTGCTCTCACATCTGTAAGCCTCTCCCATGAGATGACTTTTTAAAAGATAACAGCGGGAATAGATTTTTAGAAAAGAAAGTACTGTTCCACTTGCATAGTAATAGAAACTGAGCCACACAACCAAATAAGTGGATGAACATATAATACACACAATAAGTTTGTAGGACAAAAAATTCTACCACTGTTGGGCTAGTTTAAATAAACAACTTGAAATCATGGAGTTGGAAGAAACCTCAAGGGCCAACCAGTCCAACTCCCTGCCATGCTGGAATACAAACACCAAAGAAGTATCCCAAACTGATGGTTATCCATCCTCTTTTTAAAAACCTTCAAAGAAAGAGACTCCACCATTCTCTGGGGCAGCATCTTCCACTGTCAAACAGCTCTTACCGTCAGCAAGTTCTTCCTAATATTTAAGTGGAATCTCTTTTCCTGTAGTTTGAATCCATTGCTCCATGTCCTAGTCTCTGAAGCAGCAGAAAACAAGCTTGTGCCATCCTCGATATGTCAGGGACTGACTTACCAATAAAGTGAAGAGGTCAACTATTCTACGCTGTCCTAAGAGTAAACAGTGTGATGAGGCAGCTAGAAAGGCCAATGCAATTTTAGGCTGCATCAATAGAAGTATAGCGTCTAGATCAAGAGAAGTAATAGTGCCACTCTATTCTTCTTTGGTCAGGCCCCACCTGGAATATGGTGTCCAGTTCTGGGCACCACAATTCAAAAAGGATGTTGAGAAACTGGTGTGTGTCCAAAAGAGGGCAACTAAAATGGTGAAGGGTCTGGAAACCATGTCCTATGACAAACGACTCAGAGAGCTGGGGATGTTTGGCATGGAGAAGGTTAAGAGGTAACCCTGTTTAAATATTTGAAGGGATGTCATATTGAGGAGGGAGCAAGCTTGTTTTCTGCTGCTCCAGAGAACAGGACCCAGAGCAATGGATGCAAGATCCAGAGAGATTCTACCTTAACATTAGGAGGAACTTCCTGACAGTAAGGGCTGTTCAACAGTGGAACACACTCCATTGGAGTGTAGTAGTCTCCTTCCTTAGAGGAGGCTGGATGGCCATCTGTCAGGGATGCTTTGATTGAGAGTTCCTGCATGGCAAGGGTTGGACTCAATGGCCCTTGTGATTTCTTCCAACTCTACTATTCTATGATTTTTCTGCCTCAGATGACTAAGAGCCAAAGTACCAACTCTCACTGGAGCTGAGCAGACTGGCAGATGAACTGTACTGCATTAATAACAACAGACCCACACCTTTCACTTGAGGCTTATATGCTGACCCATGCCACTTTACTTGTTATTGTCTATTGAGGGGCTAGTGAGTTTCATGTCAATGACTCCATTATGGATTTTAATCTGAACTTGAAAGGAACTCTCCTTAATTGAAAAGATAGTCTGATGTTTTGACTCAAACTTTTTGACTAAAGCAGATTCTTTCCTCCACTAACATCAGCTACCAATGTGTATGTCCATTGTCCAACTCAAGGATAAATATATCTCTAAAGTCCTAAGAAAGGGACATTAAAATTATGTACCACCAATTGGCACCTGTTAGTAAACTATGGGGAATCCTGTGAGCAGGTGACTAAGCTGGGACACACATTGCCTTACCACACTATTTCCACTACTGTGACAGAAATGCCTATCTTTTAAAATCGATAGTATCCACATCTGTGGATTTAGATTTACACATTTATGTTCTACATATACAATATTTTACACATATAACATAGTAGGATGCAGTGGCTTAGTAGTTAAGATTCCAGTTTTGATGATCGGAAGGTTGGCAGTCCGAGGCCCAGGTGCTGAATGATGGGGTGTGCTCCTGTCACTATCCCAGCTTCTGCTAACCTGGCAGTTCGAAAGCATGGAAATGTAAATAGATAGATACCACTTCTCAGTGGGAAGGTAACAGCATCTTGTGCAGTCATGCTGCCCACATGACTACCAGAGCAGTTCTCAGACAACGCTGGCTCTTCAGCTTAGAAACGGAGATGAGTACTGCCCCCTACAGTCGGTTACAACTAGACATACATGTCAAGGGACTACTTTTACCTTTATTTTAAAATTGTATTAATAATTTCCACACTTGTAGCTATATGTGTAGATAGAACCAAACAAATTTGGTGGAAATCTGTGGTCATGTTTACCCCCACCTTCTTCTGTGACAGAGTATGTGGAGCCATCCAGTTCCTGCACATCAGTGCCATCTTACAGATCAAAACATGTGTCAAAATGTTAGTTGTGAAAGACCAAACTCAATAGCAGCTGAAGCAGCTGAATAGTTCTGTTGCTTCAGAAATGAAAGCAGAAATTAGGTACTTGGTAGAATATTTACAAATCATGGAAGGTATTTCTTTTTCCACCACACACACAGGTTGAACCTTTGATAATGCAGACAAATTCCTGTTGTGAAATGTAACTTAAATCTATGTGTGTTTTATGAAGCATCTTAACTTGTGTCACAAGGTTTGTATAAAGATAAGAGGCTAGCAAGGTTCCAAGTCATGCAACTAGAATGTAAATGACCATTGGACTAATTGGCCCGATTCAAATACAAATCATTCTGATAATCCATGGTTTAAAGGACTGAGATCAAATCCTGTGCCCACATTTCCTCTCTGGCACTTCCCATATAAACTTGGATTGGAGGAACAACGTTTGTTTTGTTAATTTTCATGATGTCCAAACTTGGTCTTAAGCACACGTCTCACCAGGATCTGCACACAGATCCCATTTTCCACTTTAGATGTCACAAAGAACTTTGGCTTAAACCACAACATCTTCCTTGAATCCAAAAGCAGAAGGAGAAGGGTAAGAGAAGGAAGTGTATGAGCAAGGAGCTAATGCTCCATCCAACAAACTAATATTTAAACTGGACTGAGACTGCTCCATCTCACCTGGGCCACTGTGATAAATCGTTTTCTTCAGAAAATATTCTGAACATAGGATATACTCCTTGCATTTGGTGTTTAACCATGGAAGAAATGCAAGAAATGAAGCAGGTAGTTCCTATGAGCTGAAATTATGCTTAGCTGAAAGCTCCAAGAAATAGAAACACCTCTAAAATCTATTGACAGCAAGCAGACAACCAGAAACCTGGGTAGGACAGAATTTTCTCTCTCTACTGGGAAGACTGAACTTGCACAGCAGGTCCAATGCTGTTTTCTCCTTCAATGGAAGACAGTATGCTGGTATGCTGGCATGAGGCACCGAACAGGAAACATCTTTGTAAACAATTCTGTTGAGGCACTACTTGAGATGTAATGTTTTCCATTCTGGGTTCCTGTATCCTGGGTGCTTTGGAAAAGAATTGTTGGGAATTATTTGAGGAAAACAAATTGAAAGGCCTGGTCTTGAATCCTTAATGCCTGTCTTCAATGCTAAGTTTTCCTCTCTATCTGCAAACACTTCAGACCCTATTAGATTAAACATATACTTTATTAGGCCAAGTATAATCAACTCACATGGCTACCTTATGTTAGACTACTCCAAGCCAGCTGCTCCAGAGACTAGGACCCTGAGCAATGGATGCAAGCTACACAAAAAGAGATTCCACCTCAACATTAGGAGGAATTTCCTGACAGTAAGGGCAGTTTGACAATGGAACAAACTCCCTCGGAGTGTAGTGGAGTCTCCTTCCTTAGAGGTCTTTAAACAGAGGCTGGATGGCCATCTGTTTGGGATGCTTTGAGTGAGAGTTTCTGCACCGCAGGGGGTTGGACTGGATGGACCTTGCGGTCTCTTCCAACTCTATGATTTTATGATTCTATTTGAAAAAGTGCTTTTCTGATTCCTTTTCCATCCTGGGAAGAGCAGGATAGGGGAGTGCTCTGACAGTCCTCCAAGGCCAAAATAGAGAAAGGAACTTTCTGCACCTGAACATCTCAGAAGTAGGAAGGATTTATGTGGACACAGAGGAGAATACGCCACCCAATTTTTTTAAAAAATAATAATAATCCTACATTCTTAAGCTACTTTGCACAGACATATTTACAGGCAAGTGGGAGTAGGAACTGATGATGTCTTCTCACAGACATTGCAACCAGTAGCGTGAGTACTGATTTTTACAAGGGGAGAGAACATAGATTCCCCTTGTTATACAGAACACTAACTGATTCAATTAAGGCGGCTGACCCAATCAGCCTATGTACCACTTACCATTTGCTCAAAATGATTGTTGAAGTCAGGCTGCAGAAAATCCCTCATCTCACTAAGGATGCAGATTACATGAGCCACTTGCATCTCCTCCACCTCTGGTAGGGACACGTCAATTACTGAGGCACCGAAGCCCTCAAGGAACTTCACAGCTGAGCAATCGGTAGCAGCAGGCAGGAGACCAAAAGAGGGAGAGGGAGATGAAGAGAGATAGAGGAGGAGGATTCAACCCCTCATCGCCCAGCACTAAAACCACATCACACTGACTCCTAATCAACTCTCTACAGAAATGGAAACATGTTAAATATAGTCTGCAAGGATGACAAACTTGGTGTAGTAAGCTGGAGTAGTACACTGTCTAAGAATCAGGGGTCTCCAGTCAAATCCTGCTCCTATTTTAACACCCATGAGTACCTCTCCTAGTGTCATGCTTTGTTTTTAAATGAAATGCAGCCACAGGACAATTACACTGCAAAGAGACCCTTTCCCCTGCCTCATTGGCCCATTGCCCCCTATGCCAGTCATGTCCAAGCTGGTGTTTGCCATGCAAAGAAAGATGGATTGGTACTGGTGAAGCAAACCATTGAATCCCTCCTTCCAAAGATCTTAAATTAAAAGTTTACTTATGGCAGCACTTCACTTAATATCTTTAAAAAAAAAAGAATTAGGAGAATCAGTCAGAGATCTCCTGCAATACCATCTTTTGTTCTTCTGTTCTGAACTCCCAAGGTGTCCTTCAGTACTTTTCTCTCCTTGCCTCCACCTCACTCTCTGTAGAACACTCTTAACATGTATCAAATGCTTGACACATTGAAGGGCTCTCTATAAAATTCAAGAACTTCTACTATTAAGTATCTCCTTGGGAACAATAACATAGGCAGTGCAACATCATTGCTCCAGTGCTCATCACCAGGATAACCTATACAGTGATGTGAACAGCCTTTGTCAGAATACTGGACTCTCCCAGATCCTTTCCTGTTCAAATCAGGATGTTACTTGGAGAGTCTCAGATAATCTTGATCTCTAACCCATATACACATTTCAACATATACACAAGGATAACACAGTTTTTGATCAGAAGAAAAGATCTTTCACATTACCTTTTTGGCAGATAGCTAGAATTTCATCATCACAAGCCTGGCAAAGAAGAATAATAAACATATTATTGCCCAGTTTACCAGAGTCATCTTAAGACACTTTCCTCCACTCCCTCTCCCCTGGAACACACCACATTTGCAATCATGTTATAGACTCATGTTATAGACTTCATTTCCAGGGTGAGGAGGGGCTATCACACTCAAAGAGCCCAGAGGCTTACATTTAACCGCCACTAGCTACAGATGCAAAGATGGGGTAGTCAAATGAAATAGAAATAGAGAGAACAGGCACCTTAAAGAAAGTCCAGTCAATCCCCAACTTCAAACCCTTCAGATCAGGAGTGAGGATTTCAGAGAAGCATGGCTTGGGCTGGCAGAGTCCTATAATGATTTTAAAAACAGAAACAGGCACAGAGATTCATGTGTGAACAACAACAAAAAATATATGATGTGCTCTCTAGGAATTGCAGTAAACAGGCAAGAAGACTCACCATATGGGTAGAGAGGATCTGGCCCAGCTATAATAGAATATGCAACAGCTGCATCTGCCACTGAAGTACAAAGAGGACCTGGGCAAGATTGTTAAAAAATGTAACACAAACATTATTAAGGTGTATGTACCATGCCAATGGTTTTGTTTCCTAGGATTTCTACTTTTTCATTTAAATAATGCAACCCTTTAGACTGCAGAAGTAAGGAGAAACAAGCCTGCATGTTTTGTAAGGCAGCAAACTCTTTTTTTTATTTTAAAAACCCCAACTATCCCTTGTTAAAAATAGACACACACCTTGGAATCAATAATTTTTTAAAAGATCAGAGCACACATAGTTTCGATTTCAGCCCTCTCATATGTTAGTTTTCTACCTGCAGGAAGCTCTGAAGCCAAGCATCCAAAATAGCAGTATGCACCTACAATAAAGAAGTTATGCATTTGTTCTATCTCATCCTATTTTGTGCATGAACTTCACCTTAAAAATAGGAAGGCATATCTCTAAAGTTTACCTAGCACAGCAATCCCTCTTCCCCTTGTCATGTTCCTCCTCATAATGCAGGCTCTTCTCCATTCCTCCTAGCTCATCATACTTTGTCAAAACCAAACTCTTATGACTGTCAAAATGCATCCATATTGAGCAAGCTTACATAAAACTAAAAGGGACATCCTTTCTTACCAAGGCTCACAGTAGAATATGAGAGAGGATGACTGCCATATGCACTGATACGTCCAAATGTACCTTCAAATGAGACAAAGACAGTTGGTTAAGATGCAAAAAAGCCAGTGGCCAAATGAGAATGTCAGAAGCTGCTGCCATGAAATTTTCATGCTATCCACTTCCTGACCCTCTCCATGAATTCCAAAATCCCCAGCCAAGTAAATGGATTTTACCTTTCAGTCCCACAATGCCACAGAAAGAAGCAGGGATCCTCACCGAACCTCCCCCATCTGTACCAAGAGCCAATGGGCAAAGGCCTAGAGAGAAGTAGAGTTATGAGGAAACTGTATAACCCTGCATTTCTCCTGCTCCCTACAATCATCTTACCATAAACTTTGGAACCTTCTGCTATCCCTCTGCCCACTTCCCAACACCTCTCTCAATATTGCCTTCTGAAATATTAATATCCTTCATATGGTCACCTGAAGCCACAGCCGCTGCTGACCCACTGGAACTGCCACCTGTGAAATGCTGGGGGTTGTAAGGATTTCTGGCTGTACCATGATATCTGGAAGTAGAAAAGGAAATGTTCAAAATGATATTATCACCAAAGATGATGGAAAGGGAAGAATATCCACAATGGGACTTCACTGGCAGTAATCTGAGGGCCAAATCAGATGTGACATCAGATTTCTGTGTTAAAATTTGATCTATGACTGAATCCCAATTTGGAATACTGTATTTATTTATTTAGTTAGTTAGTTAAAACAAAACAACAAAACAAACAGCATCATTTATATACCACTTCATACTGAACTAACAGTGTCTAAGTGGTTTACAACTGTAAGCTAATTTCCCCCAACAATTTGGGTACTCATTTTAGCAACCTCAGAAGGATGCAAGCCTGAGTCAAGCTTGAGCCCTTTCGCTGGTACTGAACTCGCAACCTTATGGTTTTGAGTGAGTGGCTGCAGTACAGGCATTACTGTACTGTATTTATACCCCACTCTTTAGCCAGAAAAGCTCTCAAGCAGCTTGCAGATAGTTAGACATTTCCCTGCCCTCAGGCTTACAATCTAAAAAAGACATAACACATGAAGAAGAAGGGAATGGCAGTGGGGAAGGAGTATGAGAGAAGAAAGATACAATCGAAATCACAGTATGGGCAAGTGATAAACCGGCAGCTTAATTCCTCGATACACACACTGCTTGGGTTGAGTTGTTCCACTCAATCAAGCTCTGATACAAGAAGTAGCTATTACCAAGATAAAATGACTGAGAGCAGTAGTTCAAAGTAACAACCATGGTTATTTAGGGGGCAGCTCTCACCCATCACAGTGCTCTCAACTGATCTGCTCATCACTGCACTGTGCCTATAAGATATCAGCAGGACTCAAGGTGAACTTGCTACATAACATCTAGCTCAAGCCATAAAATACTCCATTGTGCAGATATAGCAAACACTGCTCCACTACCATTGATTCCACTACTGAAACCTAAGAAAGCATAGAACAAAATCTTCCACCTCAGATGCAGTGGAAAATTTGCTATGTTCAAGGAAGTTTGTCCCCCATCATAATTAAATACAGACAGGAAAACCTTGTACATGTATTGGCTTTTACTGGAACACACTAAGAGTCTAGTGGAGCAGAAACTACCTTTATACCAATATCCTTATAAGTGCAATAGGTCAACCAAAAGGTCCCATAAACATGTGCAAATTTTCATGATCTTCATATCACTTCATCAGACAAAATATTAAAAAGAGGAGTGAAGTGGAAAAAAACTGAATGCTGAAGTCATGTTGTCTGTGCCATCTCATTACATTTGCTGTCTAAAAAAAATTGTATACATTGGCCTGGACTCTATTACTTGTCCAAGTAGAGTACAGCCACTGAATCAATGGAATTTATATATGGATTGATTCACCAACCAGCAAGTGATGCTACTCTAGTCGCGAGTAACCAATAGGATTCAGGTCTTTCTTATTTTTTTTGTCCGCCCATCACCAGCCCTCCAGTTAAGGAATCTGGGAATCTTTGGAACAGATTTTGAAATGTTAAGAAACCTTAACTAGGCAGTTAAGGGATCTGGAGATACTTGGAACAGATTTTGAAAAGAAAACTACTTTTTAATAAATGCAAACAGCTCTACCTGTTGGGATTACAGCCTGTGGTTCCAATACCCAATTCATGCATGTTTGAGGCACCAATAATAATGGCACCAGCCTCTCGTAGTTTTCTGGTCACAGTGGCATCTTCAGTTTCTGGCTTTGCACCCAGGTATGCTGTTCCACTTCGGTGATAATAGGGAGCCTTGTAAGGCAACATACACACGTGTTATGCATGGATTTTGGATTAACACAGCCCAGCAATTCCCATCTTTTGCCTATGGCAGTACAAAAGCACTGTCTCTCAAGTCAATCCACACAACAACCCAGGCAGCATCCCAACTCCCTTCTTAAGGACAATCTTGTTCAGAAAAGGCAAACCAGCTGAGTACACATACCACTTTGATCTCCTCCTTCAAGCACACTGGGATTCCATCCAAGAGAGAGAGTGGTGTCTTGCCTCTATAGCGAGCGGTAGACGACTCAGCCATCTAAATAGGAGGAGACTTAACCATTAGCAACAAAAACAATATACATGCAAAGTCACTCCTGCCTTTCCAGGTCACACATTATATATACCCAAGTCCTTTCCAGGCAAACATTCTCTGAAGATGCCAGCCACAGATGCTGGCGAAACGTCAGGAAGAAACTTTTCTGGAACATGGCCACACAGCCCCCCAGAACCCACAAAAAACTATGGATGCCGGCCATGAAAGCCTTCGACTTTACATTAACCAGATCAGATACAGGACTATCAGAAATAAATATAACTGCTGAGGAAGGGTAGTACAGTAATAGGAAATAGATAGGCTGGTCCAAAATTCCCAGCATGACCCCAACGTGAAATCTGAACTGGAGGACTTCAGCACCAAAGGTTTGATTTTCCTTGGCCTGTGGAAACACACACACACACACACACACACAGGAGGGGGGGGGAGAGATCTCCCAACTAAATAAACAATAAATACTACTGCTAATGGAATTCCAATGTACCTTGATTATTTCCTCCCGGTCCCACTGAGAAATTGCTCGCAGTTGAGGACTCAGTCTCTCACTATCTTCCAATACAGCAAGAATATTCTTGGCAACTTGAAGGGGTGTCACTTCTCCAGATCTAGCAAAACAATTAACAGTCACGATGAGCATACTAGGTAGCAATCTTCATTCAAATTCCCAAGATCAGGTTGCCACAGACCGCCTCTACGTGTATTGAGGCTTGTATTTCTGTTTCTGAAAGACTTTTAGCCTAATCTTTGACATCTGATTTTTTTTAATGAAGTGGAATTAAAGGGGCACAGTAGCACACTTTTTGTTAATCTGACCACCGCCCCAGATTCTACCATTATAAATTTCAAAATTCTATTTTTTAAAATAAAAATGTCACTTACTGAGCTATATAATTTGAACTTGATATCCATAATTTATGGCAGGGTAGCACTTCTCTCAACTAGAAATGCCAAAGTACTATTATACCATTCAAAATCTGAAAGTAACTACAGTCGCCCCTCCTTTTTCATGGGGATCCATTCTGGACCCCCTCGCGAAAATGGAATTTCTCCTATATTCAAGCTCCATTGGCTTGAATATAGGTGCAGGGGCATGCCCCATTCATTCTCCCTCCATTCGTTCCTCGCACAAGCGAGGAACGTGAGTCCAAATACTGAGAGAACGGCGGGAGGACTGTATTTTCACATAATAAAAGTGTAACTTAATTTTACTTAATTGAGGTTATCTTGTGGTACTCAGTGATAAAAGAAACATATTACATGGTTGAAAAGCTAATTCCTACAGAACCTCAGTGGTTGCTGAAGTAATGACAAGGTAAGAGAGAAGAAGACTGTGCATTGTATCAGGCCAGCAGCTTTCAGCATTCACATTTTTTAAAGTACTAATAGCCTTAAATATTTAGTTATGCTGAAGAAATGTGACCATAAGCAGGTGTTTTGTTTTGGTAACAACCAACTTTGGCAGGGGAGCCTTGGAACAATAACTGTACCTATCTACTTTTGAAACACATTCCAGTTTCTGCATCAGACCTATGCCAGCAGCAATACTTGTAAGAATCGTGAAAACCAATAAAGAAGATGGAGAGCTTTGTAGACACAGAGAAGGCATGAGCAGGTAAACCTGGGACATAATTTTTTTTACTACCTCTCAGACTGCCTGGGTCCCTGTTGTACTGTGAACAGGAGATTTAAAACATACCAAATAAGTTAATTTAAAAATAGTTTAACAACTACAGAGTTAAAACAGCCAGGGCAGCCTCTTCCAACTTTTAAGGACCAAGGGGAAATTAAAATAATAAAGTTTTACCTGCCTGTCTTCTGTGAAAAAGGCCTCTTCTGTGCCTAAAACAGCCCTGCCCCACCAAAATGGCAAAACTGCATCCCTCACCACTACTGTATGTGGCTCAGGTCTAAGCTATGTGAAGAACAGTACTCTGTCATATGAGTTTCCTTGTGTTTTGAGATCCTCTATGCAGACCCTTCTCTCTGTCTCACCACCCTTAGAAGAACATCTGGTTCCAGCCTTAGAGAAACATCTCCCAGGATCCGCAATTCCCATCCTAGAAAGGCTAGACTGGCACCTCACTCCTAATATCCAATAGACAGGTGAAGACCCTTTTGCTTGTTCATTTTGGTGGAACTCTGAGAACTGGTTGCTCATGGTAAAATAGCATTTAATAATATCCTGTGGGTTCTATTGTCTGTTTTTCTTCTTTAAACAGGCATCCTTTTAAATTATTTTAATTCTGTTGTTAACTTTTGCATGATGTGAAATTTTAGTCAAGTATGTTTTAATTTTTATACCCCGCTTTTGAGTCCCAGGCTGTGGGGAAATGAAGGATATAAAATTAAATTATTTCTTTAAAATATTCTGTTTTGTTTAAAAAAAAAGGTGGGGGTGGGGGCCATCATAAAACCCCCAGAGATTTGATCATATATATCATTTTGGGCTAAGATCACTAAAATAACCTCTAGATAACCATTTCAATCACACTTTTGAACAGATTATGAGGCTTGGCAGATGATCTAGGCCAGTGGTTCCCAACCTGTAGGTCGGGACCCCTTTGGGGGTCGAATGACCCTTTCATGGGGGTCACCTAAGACCATTGGAAAACAATGAAGTAGGAACAAAAATAATTTCATGGTTTTGGGTCACCGCAACATGAGGAACTGTATTAAAGGGTCACGGCATTAGGAAGGTTGGGAACCACTGATCTAGGCTGAAAACAGAATGTGAGAAGTATAGGACAATTACCGGTAGGTCTCCTGACCTCTTGGTGGAATTTGATAGCTTTGGCTGTACTATCTTTGGATTGCCAGTGGAAGAACAGTATTTGGATCACCAGTGGGAGCACAATATTGCTGTAGTAGTAGTAGTAGTAGTAGTAATAATAATAATAGTTTTTATTTCTTTCCCACCTCTCCTCAAGGCATGAGGCTGTAGTCTTTCATGTCAAGGCATATCTAGGCAGTGGTGCTGGGGGATTACTGTTTACTACCATGACCTTTGGAATATAGTCTCTGTGATGTAGTGGACTTTTTAAACATACTAATGGTCAGTAGAGACTCTGGCTTGGGAATTGCTTTCTCCCTGAAATATGAAGTTTGTAGTCTGGGAGTACTCCTTGGAATCTGAGGGACACCAAGAACTTTTCCACAAATTGTTTTAGTACACCATTCAGTCTTTACTAAGCTGGTCTTATCTGGCAATGGTTACCCATGCCTCAGTCACATCATCTGTATTGCTGTTGTTGTTATATGCTATGAATCCATCTTTGACTTATGGCAACCCTATGAATGATAAACCTCCAAGAGAACCTGTAAATTAGTTTATTGCAATGGAACTCCAAATGGAGTTAATTAATTATGTTTATTACACAAAAGCTACTATAGTAAGCCCTCTGTATCCACAGATTTTTCATCTATGGAGTCATGCATCCACGGTTTGAAAAATATTCATAAAATAGATACATTTATTTATTTATCTATCTATTTATTTATGGTATTTATAGCCCACCCTTCAGCCCTAAAGGCTCTCACAGTGGCTTACAATTATTATTATTTTTAATTAGACGCTTCCCTGCCCTCAGGCTTACAATCTAAAAAACAAACTTTGAATTTGCACTTTTATATAAAGGACAGCATTTCAGTATGCCATTGTATTTAATGGGACTTGAGAATCCATGGATTTTGCTATCCACAAGGGGTTCTTGAACCAAACACCAGCTGATACTGTGGGCCCATTGTATCTCCCCTGGCACACACAAAAAGAAGATAACCCAAAGAACAGAGACAGAATCACTGAAATATTGCAGATACTTACTGATAGCAGTTCAAATAATCTTGGATCCCTTTGAAATGGAAAGCAGGGCTAGCAGAATGTGAGCTGTATCCCCCAAAAAAGAAAAAGAGAAATGAAGAAAAAGACTAAGAAAAGCATGCAGTAATCTAGAAGTGAAAAGATGCTGATTTAGTTGTCTAAGGCCCCATACAGACAGGCCAAAATAAAGCTGCTGCAAGTCACTTTGGAGGTATGTTCTTTAAATGATTCATGCGTACTAAGAGTCCGGAAGCCACGCCAAAGCCACGATCCAGTCCTAAGGACTGGAGGGCAGCTTTGGGGCAGCTTCCAGACTCTTAGGACGCATGCATCATTGAAACACCATACCTCCAAAGTGACTTGAAGCAGCTTTATTTTGGCTGTCTGTATGGAGCCTAAGGTGCACAGCATCCTTTTCCTCACCATCTCCACCTAAATATCTGCCTAGAGTTAACTGCTCTGTTTTCCAGTTAATGGTAGGTCAGTTAGTACTTTATAGCAATCAAATGCATATTGCTGTGAAATGGCATATTCATATGTCAGAAAATGAACTTGGAAAACACTCGTCAGAACGTGGTATATTCTGTCGTATCATTGTTGGTGCAGCTGATGCAATGTACAGCATGTTTAATGTTTAAGGTACATAAAATAATTATTTATAGATGTTATAGGTTTATTGGGAAATGCTGAAAGTGATGGGCGGCATTGTATTTGGTGGTGGCTGAAAAGAATGTTTGCAGCCTGATGCAGAAATGTGCAAATGTGTGGAGGAGGAAACTTCTCAGAGTCTGTTGGTGGAAACAGAAAATAGAGATGAGAACAGGCTAGGACTAGGGGCGGGGGGGTTGGATTGGGTGACTAAGGGGGCATGGAAGAAAGGGTTGGCATGGTTTAATTAGTAAATGAATTAAGATGAAGCCTGTGAAAAGTTGGGGCCGGACGTTGTTAAATTTATGCCAGTGTTGGGGAACGATGCCACTTCTGTCTGAAGATATCTTCAAGTTAGATTTTTATGGAATAAAGCATTTACAACACAGAAAGCTTATTTGCTGAATTCCTGGGGAAATAGCAGTTCTTGACAAGTCTACTGGAATACGCCTGATATAAAGATCAGTTATTTTCAGGATTCCTTTGCACTTGCATTTTTGCCATTACCAAATAGGCCCTTTTCCTGGGCCACACCTTACTTCATTTTCCCAGAACCTAAGCTTAGGTTCGAGTAGGTATATATGTGGGAGGAGTCCTTTCAGTTAAAGTTGGCCCAAGTTACTTAGAGTAGTAAAGGTTAAACTAGTAGTTTGAATTGTACCTGGAAGGAGAACAGGAACCAGTAAATCTCCCATTTCCTAGTAATTTTCTCTTCATACACAGTTGCTGCTTTCTACACCTTTCTACGCCAGCTGTATACAGATCTCACCCCATATCACCCTTCCACACATCTGTATCAACTTGCCTCTTATCAATCATCTTATGGAGAATCTCTGAGACATTGCTGGACTTTGAATGGTCACATTTTCCTTCCTCAGCAACCACTGGCACAAAAGTAGGGTCTTCTGCAATATCAAGATAGCGCAGGATAGTAAATTTGTTGATCCTGTAAAAAAAAAGTGCATTTTGCTGAATGTGCATGAACAGAGAAGGACTCATTTCAAGAGGAACAATCAGTGCAGTCAGAATTGCACCTGTTATCTCTGGGATTTATAGTTTGGTGATATAATAGCCTTCCCTGTCAGAGAGCTCTGGTGCCCTATCAAACTACAATCCAGTTTGACACTACTTTAACTACCACGGCTCAATGCTATGGGATTCTGGAAACTGTGATTTTGGGAGAGATTTAGCTTTCTCTGTCAGAGAATTCTGGTTCGCAGAATGCCATGGGACTAAGCCATGGCAGTTAAAGTGGTGTCAAACTGGGTTATTTCTGCCATGCCGATGCAGCCCTTTTAATCTCATCACACAGATCACATGCAACTTAGATAGAGTGTTTTGCTTGTTACAAATTAAGTTGTGATTTTTAAGATAATGTTTCTGCACTACGTATTATTACAGTTTTTCTTCCTCTGTCCACTTTTTCAGTCTTTCATTATTAAAAATAATGTTTGGTATGAAAAAATAAATGCAAATACTGATTTTTCTCATCATTTCATAAGGAACTCGTTATTCAAAATTTGGTTAAAAATTAAAAAAAAATGTTTTATAATCAGTGGCCATTATGGGTCTCAAGTCAAGAGGCATTTTACAAAAGATCTAAACAGGAAGGAAGGGGTTGGATAACATATAAGGAACTTTTAAAAAAAGAAAATGGGAAATTAACAATGAAATCCCAAAATGAAATAACGCAATTGATTAATAAAAATTGGCTATTGCAAATACAACTCATGGAAAGATTTAAAATTGATAAAAAAGAACATGAACTAACAGATCAAAGGAACGAGATTGATAATATTATGTTTGATGGGGATGGAAAAAAGGGGCTACGTATATCCAATACTACAAACTTTAAAGCAAAGAGATCTGGAATCGGAAACTGTAAAATAATGTATGATTAAGTGGTCACAAGACACTGAATAACAATTGATATTGACTGGTGGGAAAAATCATGCGGACACAAACTCTTTTACACTATGTCAAAATTATAAAGAAAATTTAAGGCAAATCTACCCAACATGTAATATGCATGAGGAATACAACAGGCCCTTGGTATCTGCTGCGTTTGGTTCAGGATCCCCATGGATGCCAAAATCCATGGATGCGCAAGTCCGATAAAAACACAAAGGCATAGTAAAATAATAGTTTTTATATAAAATGGCAAAGTCAGGTTTTCTTTTTTGGAATTTATATTATTGGAATATTTTCATTCTCTGGATGCTTGAATCTGTGGATAAAACAAAATCCGTGGGTATGGAGGGCTGGCTTGTACTAGACAGCATAGGCATCCTGATTTGATTTATAATGGCAACAATTCATGCTTTCACAAATCCAAGAGGAGAGGATATTTTGTGGGTTTTTTGGCTTGTGGCCATGTTCTAGCAGAGTTTCTTTCTGACGTTTCACCAGCATCTGTGCTGGATCACAGATGCTGGCGAAATGTCAGAAAGAAGTAGAAGAATAACTCTT
>NC_056523.1:231251514-231356444 GCF_019175285.1 Sceloporus undulatus
CAGGAACTCCCACTCTGCCATGCAGGAACTCCCACTCTGCCATGCAGAAATGTTTCAGAAATGCCATGCCAAAACAATCACTAGGCTTCCTCTCAACACTGTGACTAAGCACAGAAGAAATAGTAATCCATGCAGTCAAGCTCAGCACCTCCAAAATGCGCTATGGTGTGCAAACAACTCTTTCCCACCCAGCTTGAAGTCTGGGAGGAAGCCCATTAGGCCCATTAGGGTGTGACATTATATAAATCCTTCAGGATCTGCCTGGATAGTGCATACGTTTCTTCATGATGTGCGTTCAGGGGAAAAGCTTAAACTGAACAAATAACTGAGCATTTCTTGCAGTTCCAGCCTTAATCTGTAAACTAGGTGTAAACTTCTCCGTATACGTTGTTCTTTTTCTTTTTTGTTCATTCAAGGCATCAATCTACGTCCCTATCAGATGGAAGGTGTAAACTGGTTGATATGCTGCTATGAAGATTTGCACGGCTGCATCCTGGGTGACGAAATGGGACTTGGGAAGACTTGCCAGGTGTATCACTCCCTCCTGCAGGAAACCCTGATATCTTTTTCATTGTAGATCAGGAATTCAGTCTTCTGGATGTTGTTGGATTTGATGTTGTGTGTCTTCAAGTTTTTTCTGCCAAAGGGGTTTTCTTAGAAGGTTTGTCATTGCCTTCCCCTGAAACTGTGAGAGTGTGATGCGCAAGGTACCCAGTGGGTTTCCACAGCCAAGCAAGGGTTCAAACCCTGGCTTTCCACAGCTGTAGTTCAGTGCTCAAACCACTACATGCTACTCCAGTATTTCTTGCTCAAACCACTACAATTTTACTCTAGGCTAGGAGTGATGAGACTTGCAATCCAACAACATCTGAAGGTCTGTACTTTGTCCACATTTGTTACACAAGAATACAGTAGGTTCTCGGTATATATGGGGGATCTGTTCTGGACCACTGCCACTCCGGCACAGATACCAAAATCCACAGATGTTCAAGTTCCATTGTCCCCAATGGAGGGGCGCATGCATGCAGCTGCGACACCATTAGGGAGAACGGGACTTGAGGTGAGCTTCCATTTTCCATAATGTCCACGTGGCTGCGTGCATCCTCCAGTGGGGTCAATGGGGGCTGTCCCAAATGAAAGCTGAAACGCTGAAGCAAAAAGCTTCAATTAGAATCTCTCTTGCCGCACGCACATATACGCACATGAAGGAGCCTCCAAGTTTTGCCCTTGATTTATCCACGGGACATGGCAAAATCCATAATTCTGGCCCCATAACCTGCCCTTGATTTATACATATAGTCGAGTATATACAGTACATGCAGAGCTGAGTCTGCTTTAAGCTGGATGAAACAACTGCCAAAGCATCAGATTTAAAATATATTGCTGTTTGCTTTGCTGTTATTGTATTTTTACTCGGCAGAAAAAGGAGACTGGTCTCCGTGTACTTATTCATGGTCTGAGTTTATTCATAGAAAGCCCAGTGCGTTTTGGCTTGTACGTAAACTGGTTGGCCTTCTTCAGGGGCTATGTTAAAACACACATACACACATATATATCTTAAAATCTTTTACAAAAGGACAACACATAAATATAAATATTCTTTTTGGTACAGCTACTGGAGAGGGTCTGTTTGTAATTACAGAAGAAAAAATGGTGTTTGAAGTAATAGTATGTAACCTATAAATATAATATTTATATTTATGTGTTATCCTATTTTAAAAGAATTTTAGTTAATGTATGCATTTGTCTTTATTTTTAATGTAGCTCCTGAAGAAGGCCAACCAATTTATCTACAGGCTGAAACACACTGGGCATTTTATGAATAAATTCAGGCTATTAATAAGCATGTGGAGACCAGTCTCCTTTTTCTGCTAATCTATAATAGGTGCTCCAGTATCTATTCCTAATCACTGTATTTTTACTGTCAGGGAATGGGGAGGGAGAGCAGGTGGAAATGCTTGTGAGATTTCATGTTTTGTTTTCCAGAGTAACTTGCCTGACTCTGCACCTTCACTTGTATGCAAGGTTGGCATCATGTATTGTTCTTCATTGGTAACTGAAGTAGCTTTACATTGCAGTTTATGACACAGTATCTCTGTATTTTCTCATATATCGCAGACCATTTCTCTACTTGTTGTCCTAAGTGGAAAACTTAACAGAAGGCCTTTTTTGATCCTTTGTCCTCTGTCCGTGTTAAATAACTGGGAGGAAGAACTTGACAGGTAAGCTTTGCAAATCTCTAGAAATTTAAAGCAGTGTAATACGGAAATACTATCAAGTCTGAATGTGTTTTAAACTCAGACTATCTTGTAACATGGACATGAAAAATCTAGTTCTTATAGCTGTGGATATTTCTCATCTTTAGGAATGCTAAAGAAGTACTGTAATCCCCTGTCTGTGTTACTACTGTGTTGCATAGTTGTTGTGATGTTCACATTTTTAATTATGTAAGTGCTACTGTGTACATATCTTGTATAACAGACATATAGCAAGGAGACACTGATTTTTATCTGTCTATTGGTGTATGCCTTCAAGTTGGTTCTCACTTATGGTGACCCTAAAGCAAACTTATAAGGTTTTCTGGAGCTGAGAGTGTATGTGATCCACCCAGGGTGGCCCAGTGGTTTCCATGGCTCAGCGGGAAATCAAACCCTAATCTCCAGAGTCATCGTCCAGCGCTCAGACCACTACACCATGCTCTCATTTCTCTCTCTCTCTACAATTATGTATAAATAATCAAAATTCTGACACAGCAGTGAGAGAAGAGCATCCAGGGTACCTTGCTGTTACCAAAAAATGATAGCATATTTAGTTATTTATCCTCAAATTGAGAAGTAATAGGATAAAAGATATGCATTTAGGTTAAGGGAGATGGGAAAGACAAGGACAGAATGCTAAAAGAAGAATGCAGCTCAACTCATATATAGCCACTGGACCCTTCTGCCCTTCACAGTACTTCTACAAAGTGTATAACTTGTGTCATTTTCAGACACTATGTGCAGATGAGGAAAAAAGCCTCCAGTGTGAGCAAATACCCTGTGTAAAAAAGATCCCAGGTGTGTCCCTGGCATCACAGTGAAAACCATCCTAAATTAGAATGGGCAGTACTAGACTAGATGAATTAATGATCCGACTCAGTACAAGACAGTTATATATTCTATTAGTGTTCCTTACGTATTGCTAAATGTTACTTATTTTTAAATTAAAAATAGGTTTGCCCCACGGCTTTCCTTCATAACCTATTCAGGTGACAAGGAAGAAAGAGCCAAACTACAACAGGACATAACATCAAATAATAATTTCCACATTCTGCTGACAACCTATGAGGTACTTTGCTTTGTCTACGGAGATCCGTCAATATTTGTGCTCAGTTTTGTATCTTCCCAACCTGCATGTTTGCTGTGGTGGTGCATTTCTTCTTGGATTTCCCCTTCAAGAAATGTGTCACTGACTTCACTGCAAATAGGGAGCTAAGACTTGCTCCCAGAAATCAATGCGTAGTTTGTTTCTTTGAGGGGAAAGGGACCAATAATGTGTTAGGCAATAGGTTGTTTGAGGACACAATGCAAATGCTGAAAGAGTTTCCCTCTTACTTTCAGCAGAATGGACAAATGAAAGGAATAGTTTAAATATAGATTCAGTCAAGGGTCTGTTGCTAGTAAAGTACAGTGGACCCTTACCTCACATGGGGATCCATTCCGGATCCCTCCGCATAAGGGGAATTCCACCTATGCTCAAGCCTCATTGTAAACAATGGGGCTCATGCGCGGCAGCGCGCGAGGTGCAACGGGCACGTGCGCCCATTCCGCCCCGCGCACGTCCCACGGCTTGAGCGCGTATGCTCAAGCCGCGTAAAGCGCGCCCGCGTATGACGCGGGCACACTGTACCATTTTAAGCTTGCTCAAAGTTCTGTAAGTATATTGCAAGCCAAGAAGGCATTTTAATGAAGATAAGTTCATCAGAAAATACATTTGAGTACATGCTAAAATATGGTATATGTAATATAGTTGTAAATAAACCACATGGAACAAAATTATATTATTGTTCTTAGCTCTTAATTGGTTGTGTCCTAAATTTTACCTAAATGTCCTGCATATTCTGGTGCCTTATCCCCCTTTGAGGTTAGGATAAACATCTCTATTTAAGTGCTCTGTCGTCAGAATTTACAACCCTAATTTTGCAAGGATTTAAAGACATGAGGGAGCCTATCAGACTAGAGAAGGCTCCCTATTGCTGACATTCACTATTGAATGTGTGAGATGTGACAGTGACAGGTAAGGAGGATGCCAGATTCAGATAAGGACCATTGGACTCATCCCCCAACTCCACTGTGCAGTTCTGGTTGTGTGGGTTGTGAAAGAAATATTTGCATAGTGCTTATCTGAGAACTAAACCTTCTCTCCGTTTTCATCATTTTGAGCTAAATTATATTATTCCAGGGTTCATTACATTAAGACGCAAAAACAAGACAGATTGAACCCATTGGGAAGCACTGTCTGTACTCTGTGCAGAACCTCCCAAAGAACAGTGCCATTAGAATTGCCCTGGGTTTTTAAATATATATATATATATTTTAAAAACCCAGGGCAATTCTAAAGGCACTGTTCTTTGGGAGGATGGGTTCAAAGGATATGAATGGCATCAATGGATCTGGTTTCTAAAGCTGTGGAGAATATGATAACAGATTTTTAGGTTTGTTTAATTTGATCAGTGTACGGCTTTTCTTTTTAAAAACAGGGAAAAGTAAACCTGATCACCTGCAGAAGTATGTGAATAAAAGTTTTGTTCCACTTGTTTTTCAGATGTGCCTCAGAGATGCTGCATTTCTGAAACGGTGAGGACATCACATTTACACATAAGTTTTCATAAAACAAGTTCAGATTTGGTTATCTGAGCTTCCTTCAGAGCAGTGGTTCCCAACCTGGGGGTCAGGACCCCTTTGGGGGTCGAATTACAGTTTCACAGGGGACCCCCCCTCAAAGCACCACTTCACAAACAAAGGGCCCCAAGCTAAGCTCATTAAAGTAGCAGCCACCTCCAGGCCTCTCAGTTTTTTAGCAACTGCCCACAGCATCCCATTTCCTTCTTCTCTCAGGAACATAGAGCTCTGCAAAAAGGGACAGCACAGCCAATGAGTTCCAGTTTTACTTTGAACCACTAAACAAGCTTCATTTATATACCTAAGCAGTGTCTAAGCGGTTTACAACTTCATACTGCCTAAGCAGTGTCTAAGCTGTTTACAACTGTAAGCTAATTTGCCCCCAACAATCTGGGTACTCATTTTAGCCACCTCAGAAGGAGGCAAGCCTGAGTCAAGCTTGAACCCTTTTGCTGGTCTTGAACGCAGAACCTTATGGTTTTGAGTGAGTGGCTGCAGTACAGGCATTTAACCACTGCGCCACCAGGCCCTCTGCCCCTCTACCCTGGGGCTTTCTGGACAGGTTTCTTCAGAGGGTGCTGGTCATAATTTTATGGTTGGGGGTCACCACAACATGACGAACTGTATTATAGGGTCACGGGATTAGAAAGGTTGGGAACCACTGCCTCAGAGGAAGCATGTGATTTTGCTTTAAAACTAACTTCAGGAACCTGAGATTAATGGGTACTATTTTAATGGTTTATAGATTAAACTGGCTTCAAGTGTGTTGGGATCTATCATCTCTTCTGGAATGGGATAAACAAACTTTATTTAAAAACTTTTCATGTGATCTCTGAAGTATTAATTGATTACATTACATTACATTGATTGACCTGGTAGTGTCCTCTGGCTCTCTTAAACCCATATAATCTGATTGAAAAGCCTATGAATCCATATTGTAGAACTGGGCACGTTAATTTAACTATGGCCTGGAACAGATGGGCCTTTGAGGCGCCTTCGTCACATGCAAGGGTTGCCTGGTGGGTGCATGTGATGAGGTGCGCCCACCAGAAGGGGCGCGTAACGACGTCACAGCTGCGCCACTTCCAGATGGGGAGGCACAGCTGCGACGTCATCGTGACATCTCTGGAGCTTTGCGGCGTCGCAGCAACACCGCAAAAAAGAGCTGCTTTCGGGCACTCCTTTTTTGCTCCGCAGCAGCGCCGCACAATTTGGTTGCTGCATCGCTCCTGCGGAACAAAGAGAGGCGCCAGGGAGGCTCCTCTTTCTGACAGTTTGTACCCCACCAATGTAATCTAAAAAGAAGAAACATTGCCAGACCTGTAGGGGCACTACCTTTTGATGCTTTACCAATCCAAGTCAATTAGGAGGAGAGGGAGGGAGAACTAGTCGAAGCAGTTTGCTCTTAACCTGGGGGGCAGGGGGGAGCCTTGGAGTCATAAGGAGAACAGTAGCACAATGCAAGGGAAGGAAGCATCAGAGGTGAAAGGTAGTATTCATTCAATTTGAAAGAAGGAAAGGGAACCCCAGGACTTTTTCCTTATGGCTGATACATCTGGTCTGTCTGATTTTTCTGTTTTGTGTTCAGATTTAAATGGGCTTGCCTTGTTGTAGATGAAGCTCACAGACTGAAGAATCAGGATTCATTACTTCACAAAACACTCTCTGAGGTAAAAGTGTGGTACAATTTCTTTCTTTCTTTGGCCCCATACAGACAGGCCAAAATAAAGCTGCTTCGGGTCACTTTGGAGGTATGTTGTTTAAATGACACACGCATCTTAAGAGGCCAGAAGCTGCGCCAAAACTGCATTCCAGTCCTTAGGACTGAGCGTGGCTTTGGTGCAGCTTCTGGCCTCTTAGGACACATGCATCATTTAAACAGCATACCTCCAAAGTGACCTGAAGCAGCTTTATTTTGGCCTTTGTGTACCAGCCCTTTCTTTCTTTTGTTTATGATGTGTCATCTGATAGAAACTCAGAAAAGTTGGATCTTTCTCAACCCCTTTACATATATGGGATTATTTGACTATTTGGGTTCTTAAGGTTCAGACAGCTATTAGTACTTTCTAAAGGCAGAGAAAAGTAAGGAGATAGAAGATGCAGAACTCTACTAAAATACATAAACTACAACTGAGTGTCTTTCTTAACTCTGGTAAAAAGGCCTCAAGTCTTCCAGGGAAAAAGTCTCAAAGTTTCTTGAGAAAGGAAATGGAGTTCTTAACACTGGACCTGCTTTTCTTCTTCACTGTCTGTGCAACAAGACCAAGCAACTTTAGGCATCTAGTAGTCTTATTGGGGACCAAAATCATTTTCCTTCCTCAACTCCTTCTATTTTATACCTACTAACTTGGAAGGTGTGGACCTGATAGCAATGCAGGACTGTTTGAGCTGCACTGGATCCACCCCAGATCTGTTTAGAAATTTGTACAATGTACATTGTCGGGACTAGCATGAGCTGTTAAAAAAAGTTTTCATTGGTAAATCTACAGCAGGTTGTTTCATAGCAAGTAGTCTATCTGCTGTGAAGAGTCTCCGTTCATAGAAAACATGTTCTTGATATGTTTATGAGAATGCACTGCTATCTTATAAGGTAACCATTACTGAACATATCGTAACATTTATGGATATGAAAGTATTTCTTGTGTGTGTATGACAGTATTTCTTTGTGACAATTTTTCACATTTGTGATAGTGACTGCTTCAGCAGTACCTCAGTGTATGCATCTTTTCCAGTTTTCAACAGATTTCAGCCTCCTGCTGACTGGCACTCCCATTCAGAATAGTCTCCAAGAACTATATTCCCTGCTTGCTTTTATTGAACCAGTTATATTCCCCAAGGAGCTAGTGGAAGAATTTGTTCAGTATTACCATGAAGTTGAAAAGGAAAGTGAAGCAGGCAAGTGAAAATGTTGTGACTGGCTTAAGAGTCTTCATGGAAATTAAAAGCGCGCACATTTTTCCTATAGGAAGATGTGCTGTTTCTACCATCAACTGTGAAGCAGAAGCACTATTACCCAAATCCACATGGGATTCTGTATTCTGCTGGTAGCACTTTCCCATACCACTTGAAAACATTATAGCTTCTTCGAATTGGTTCGATAATAGTGTGTGGGGGGGGAAGGACATCATTTTTTATTTTTTTACTATCATGGTGTCTTCCCAGATAAACAGAAAATTCAGAGATAATGATGCCTGTAGAATTTCAAAAGGAAAGAATGTGATGGTAGAAAAATAAGTCCCTTTTGTTCAAGTGCTACCAAAAACTTTTTGGGTATGAACTTGGAGGAAATGGCATTGCAACCCTTGGTGGTGCAATCTCCTGGATCTTTGAAACCTCATTCACTTTCAATTGTCCTTTTTCATCATGATTCTGTACAGAAGATCCAAGAGAATGTTGGGTGTTGTTCTTCCTGTACAGCGATTTAGAATGGCTTTAATGGCATTTCTCTCTCCTTTAATCAGCTAATGAACTGCATAGTCTGTTGAAGCCATTCTTGCTCCGGAGAGTGAAAGCAGAAGTTGCAGGTGACCTCCCAAAGAAGATGGAGGTCATTCTCTACCATGGCATGTCAGCATTGCAAAGAAAATTTTATAAGGCCATTTTGATGAAAGACCTAGGTAAATAGAGTGATTATTTTTAAAATAAGTAATTTAATTTACCATGATCTGAAAATATTTGGTGTCTTGGTATGCAGTGGTGTGTGTACATGTATACTAAAACAGGAAACTTAAAAATCAATTGATTGTGCCCCAAATAATGTTCCCCTCTAAAAATTTCTCTTAACTTGCCCTGAGTCCTTAAATCTGACCAGCATCTGTTCAGGAAGCTAATGAAATACTAAAACAGAGCCTCTTGTGCCTAGAGTACTGTACTGTACTTCAGTTATGTGGATAAGTGAAAGCTTCAATGAAATTGCTAAATGCAGAGCGATAAGTCAGTTCTACACTTATACCTCTTGTTTTTTGTTCAATTTAAACGTATTTATCTGCTTTCCCATTCTCTGTTTTGCTGTTTAGGCGTGCTTAGTAAGAGGTTCTGGAGGCAGCTGTTTATCTTACTTGTTATAGGCAGGCATACATCTACAGTAAGACTGGAAAGGGTAAAATCCCATTCCTTTCCAGATTAAGTGTTATGGTATTGTTTATTGCAGACATTTTTCTGCAGTCTGACACAAAATCTGTTTTTCTTCAGCCCTACTTCACCATCCTTCGAATTCTAGTGAAAAAAGATCCAGCTGGAGAGTGGGTGAGGAAGAAAGGGGTTTGGGTGGGGAAACAAAGACTGTAAAAAGTAGTTTCTTTATCAGAGGTTTGTGAGGATGTCAATTCAAATTACAAATCCTTCGTGTATGGAAATGAAGTTGCTTCGCTTTAGATGGTCCTACGAAACTGGACTTTTGTGTATTGAGATAAACTGGCAGATCCAGTTTTGCAGTGGGACTAGTCTGTATTGAGGAGGATAGGTGAATGAAGGGCACCCCCATGAGGATGAGGTCAGATAGTGTTGAAGTGTGTGCAGTGAGTAAAGAAACCATTATCTTTGTTCAATCCATTGCTGAGGGACTGTAGTTTGTGGATGAATTCCAACTCTGCTGTTTCTCTTTCCAATCTATCCTTGTAGTTCTTTTGTTCAATGACCACTGTTCTGAAGCCTGAGATGGAATGCCCAGGGAGACTGAAATGTTCTGCCACTTTTTTGTGTGTGTTCCCATTCCTAATGTCTGATTTATGTCCATTTATCTTCTGGCGCAGGGACTGGCCTATTTGCCAGTCCACATGGCATGCGCCTAGAAAATTGTGTCCAGTTCTGGGCGCCACAATTCAGAAAGGACATTGAGAAACTGGAGCGTGTCCAAAGGAGGGCGACAAAAATGGTGAAAGGTCTGGAAACCATGCCCTATGAGGAACGACTTAGGGAGCTGGGGATGTTTAGCCTGGAGAAAAGAAGGTTAAGAGGTGATATGATCGCCCTGTTTAAATATTTGAAGGGATGTCATATTGAAGAGGGAGCAAGCTTGTTTTCTGCTGCTCCAGAGAACAGGACCCGGAACAATGGATGCAAGCTACAGGAAAAGAGATTCCACCTGAACATTAGGAGGAACTTCCTGACAGTTAGGGCTGTTCGACAATGGAATGCACTCCCTCGGAGGGTGATAGAGTCTCCTTCCTTGGAGGTCTTTAAACAGAGGCTGGATGGCCATCTGTCAGGGATGCTTTGATTTGGATTTCCTGCATGGCAGAGGGTTGGACTGGATGGCCCTAGTGGTCTCTTCCAACTCTATGATTCTATGATGATGCCCGTGGCGCATAGCACCCAAAAGGCACTGGCTGGAAGGGGCGTCATCATAGTGCGCCGGCGTGCCTGTGACGCCCCTTCCAGGAGCAGCTTTTTTAAAGAAGTTGGTTGGTGCCACAGCATGCAGCTGCTACAGCATCGACCCAAAGCAGGAAGGGGCAGCTTCTAGCTGCCCATCTCTGCTGCCCCTGAGTCTCAAAGGTGCTACAAGATTCTCCACGTACTGATTCTACGGACTAACACAGTTATTTCTTTGAATTCTGTCAGAGGTTTGGTTAATGTAGTAAGGGATGTATTGACTTTGAATCTGAAACTGTCGTTAATGAAAATTCAATTTCTCCATAATTCAAATTCAACGTCTCCATAAGCTATTTTTCCAATTAAATCTTGACGGAAAACAGTATAACCATACCTTTCTTCAACAATTTTGTTCATTTTCATTTGTCTTTCAGATGCCTTTGAAAATGAATCAGGGAAGAAAGCTAGGCTGCAAAATGTGTTAATTCAGCTCCGGAAATGTGTAGCTCACCCATATTTGTTCAATGGTAAGAATGATGATAGTTCAGGATATTCCATGTTTTGGATCAGTCTCTGATCATAGTTTACACTGCATTCAAGAAATCAGAAGGAGACTAGAACTTAGAAAGGCAGCTGTGTAGGAACTAGACAAGATCCTGAAGTGTAAAGATACACTGATACACTTCACTGAATTCTAAAGTTGGGATTGTCCATGCCATTGTATTTCCCATTTCTGTGTATGAGTGTGAAAGCTGGCCAGTGAAGAGTGTTCATAGGGAGAAAATCAAGTCATTTGAGATGCAGTGCTGGAGAAGAGTTGTGAGGATACCATGGATAGCCGAAAAGACAAACAAAAGGGTCCTAGAATAAATCAGGTCTAAATTCTCCCTAGAAGCCATGATGACTAAGCTGAGACTGTTGTACTTTGGCCATATAAGAAAGCATGACTCACTAGAAAAGATTATAATGCTTGTTAAGGCTGAGGGAAGTAGGAAAGAGGAAGACCACATTACAGATGGATAGACTCAGTCAAGGAAGCCACAGCCCTCAGTCTGCAAGAGATAATCAGGGCAATAGATTATAGGGTGACTTGGAGGACTCTCATTCATGGAGTTGCCATTAAGTCCAAGTCAACTTGGAGGCAGTTAACAACAACAAGTGATGACTAAGAGGAATATTGCTGATGGTATTGTTTTGCTGCACAGATCCCATGGCTCCTTTGTCCATTAGGAGGAAAAGGGGAAGGAGACATCAATCCAACTCTGGATGTGGAATGACGTCAACAGCACTGAGATGATGGATAGTACAGTTTATTGACCCCTGCAGGGGTCTTCCAATATTATTTTTATCAAACAGAATATTTCTGTCTCAAGCAGTTAGTTCTGGGGTGAATTTTCAGTTGTTTGGGAAGAAGAGTCTTCGACACTGAATAAACTGGCTCTGAACAAGCTTGCATAGGACACACAACTGGAGTGCAGCTTATTTGATTGCTTATATCAGGGCTTTAATATCTATAGAGAAATCTTTTTCAGTACAAGACCAAACTGAACCCCAAGGAAGAAGTGGGCTGGCAGTGAAGGGAGGGAGGGGATACAAGTTGTCATGCTAGTAATTGCCACTGCTAGCATTCACTTCCTCCTCTGTTGGGAAGGGGTGGGTGGATAAAGCTCTCAAGCAGAGAAAGTGCCAATGAGCTGAGAAAAAGAAGAACTTTCTGAAGAGGCCTTGCTAGAGCCTTTACGCACTGAATAAGGAGGCTTGGTGGTGGAACTTGATCTCTAATTTATATGCCTTTAACTTATATCTGCATTATTTATTTTTGTGCTTGGGATTCAAGAAGGTGTGGCCTCCACAGACTTTTAATCAGAGATGCAATGCCTTTGCACTTACGATGGGTAAGTGAGCTTCTTGCTTAAAACCTCTTTCCATTTCAGGTGTTGAACCAGAACCCTTTGTCATTGGGGATCATCTTATCGAAGCTAGTGGGAAACTGAACTTACTGGATAAGCTTCTCGCTTTCTTGTATGCTGGGTATGTTTTGCTTTATTGTGTTTTATATTCTTCATGATGATTGAAGTCTGAATGACCAGTGCATTGCCACTTTCCTTCAGATTTGAAGACTGACAAAGATCTCCTAATTGGAGGGAAAGGCTTGGTTTAGCATTTCAGTAAGAGGAGCTGAAACAACTTAGCATGGTAGAGAGAGAAAGAGACTTCTGGTGAATTTTTAAAAGATGACATCCAGCTGAACATTTAAGCATTTTAGATCTCAGAGAGAGAAAGTGTGTGTGTGTAAGTCTTACTTGCTGAAGAGGTATTTCCCCTTTGACTAGATTGCGCCTATAGTGTTTGTAATAATCCTGGTAAGAATTCTTAATCCTTCCAGATGTTACCACAGATTACAAGACAACAGAATTTAAGCATCAGACTGAACAAAGATAGTCATGAGACATGAGATGAGTGACCAGATCGGCCTAATAAATAAATAAATCACAGGAGAATTTGTTTACAACTACTGTATAGTGTTCTTTGAGGCTTATCGTCTTTATCTTCAAAAGTGTTTTCCTGATCTAAATCCTCCATCCCAGCTGCTACTTGCCCTTGTGACAAAAATCCTATTGATGTTCATATTGTTTGTGCATGTTTTCTCCTGCAGAAAATGTTGCAGCTGCAGAAACAATGCAGACTGATGGGAATGCTATAGCTGGGATAATGACCAGTCCTGCACATACCTCCCCTGGCATGGTTTTTGTCAGGAGTGGTATGGGTACCTAGTGAGGCTCACAAATACTGCCAGATCTCCTGATGTTCTGATTTTGAAAAATACAGTAGATACTTTTTTATGTTAAACAATGAAAAACAGGCCTTTGACATGTGTATAAGATGAAGCACAGCTTTTGGAAGGTTCTGCAAGATTCAGTTCATATACGTTCCCCACCACTTCCAAAGAGGATTGTGGAGGAGGATTGGGAACTGGAAGCTACAAAAAAAGGAACTGGAGGGCAACACTTGTTCCTAAGTCGGTGCTTTGCCTACCCAGCCCCAAAAGCCTGCACAATGCAATTGACTGATGTTGTTACCTTTGACTCAGGAGAAACCTTAGGTTTGTGAGCATTTCAAAGACTGTATCCAGTTGCTGCTTCTGCTCTTGCTTCTGCTGCCACTGCTGCTCTTTGTGCTAATCTCATATAGCAAGCTAATATAAAAGTTTATAGTTCCCCAAGCTGATATAAAACTACAGTATTCTACAATAAATTTAAATCACTTCATAATTAATTTAATATATTCTGTATTCAGCATGGAATTAAAAAGAGACTTTTAACATTTCAGTTAGTTTTTAATCTCTCTCTGTATATTTTACATGCAGGTAAACATTTTTAATAGTGGGCCCTTGATATCTGCTAGGGTTTGGTTCCAAGATTCCCTGTGGATACCAAAATCCATGGATGTGCAAGTCCCATTAAATGCAATGTAAATTGTATTTTATTCTGTATTAAATACATAGTAAAATAGTGTCCCTAATATACAATGGCAAAATCAAAATTTGCTTTTTGGAATTAATACTTTTAAAATTATTTTCAATCCATGAATGCTTAAATTCGTGAATAAAAAAAATCTGTAGATAGGGGGAGCTGACTGTATGTTCAACTAAAGCAAACTTTTAAAACACACACATACAGAGCCAGTTCCCAGTCCTGTGGCAGTTGGCTACCTCTGATTTGCCTCTAAGTTTGGGTACAATCCTGGGTCACTCACTTTCTTGTGCATTGTAACTCTTGGGAGGAGGTTCCACTTTAAAGATTAAACAGAACTGGAGATCTTAAACTGTTGGACTTGAACTGTTAACAGAAAGAATTGAATGTAGTCTTGGCAAAAATGAAAAACTGAGGTGTTTCAATGTCTGGGATGTGCAATATTATTATTATTATTATTATTATTATTAACCTTTATTTATAAAGCGCTGTAAATTTACACAGCGCTGTACATACAATCTTTTAGTCAGACGGTTCCCTGCCCTCAGGCTTGCAATCTAAAAAGACACGACACAAAAGGAGAAGGGAGTGGTGGTGGGGAATAGGATCAGGTCCAGCAGATCTTCTCCACCTCCGAGGCCTGGACCAAGGCAGATGGACTGGAGGAAGGGCTTGGCTTCTTAATGAAATATCCCACAGTGCTGTGTGGTTGTGGTGGCCTATTCCTGTGATCAAACTTGCCAACAAACAAGTGGAATGGTGTTCATCTTATTCTCCTTATGAGACAACCATATTTTATCTAGATAATTACTAAGACTGTAGAGGTGGTCTCCGCCTTGCATAGATCACTAAGATGGGGCCATGAATTTTTCTTTCAATTGGATAGATACTTCTCTGCTTATTTACTAAGAACACAGAGTAACTGAGTTTACTGAGGCTGGACTCTAGACTGATGTCCATATTGAATAGCCGACTCTCATAACTACTCAGTTCAATGGGATTTGCTTCTAAATGGGATTGAAGCCTAATTCTAATTTTGCCTGTGCTGTGCTGCAACGTTGCACTGAACTGGGGTGAGAGGCTTTATTTTATTTTTCATTCTAGTGGTCACCGTGTATTGCTGTTTTCCCAGATGACCCAAATGCTGGATATTCTGCAGGATTACATGGATTACAGAGGTAAATACTGCAAGTTCTTAAAGTAGCTGGTTTTATTGCCAAAAGGTCTGTTGTGGTTGCAGAATAGTTTGTCAACTAAGCCTTTGTATAGAGAAGGACCCTAAACAGAGTCTTGATTAGTGCCCTCTTTGTCCTCCCACGTTTACTTTTGAGCCTGGGTTTCAGTCCACAATCTGATATCTGGATTTTGTGTTTGTTTTGATTCTGAAATAGAATATAAGCTAATAATGGTACTTAACATATAACAAATGAATATAGAAAAGAAAAGTAAGAACAAAAGAACAATAAAAAGTAGCTGGTACAATGCATTGGTAGGTAGATTAGTTACCACAGATCAGGGTGATGGAGGTGCCCTGTTTTTATCATACATAGTCTAATGTCACTCCATAGCGACAAGCTTGATTGTATGTATCTTTAAAAAGAAGAAAGACCAAAAGTTCTAATTTCTTTAGACAATTTAGACACACTTGTTCTGTGGGGAGTAAAATGATACTATGCATCTTCAAAGTTGTCACATTATCCTTTGTCTGTGGTAGGTTTTATCTTAAATGTTAATTCCTCAGTCAGTGCTTTTTTACAGTTTGGATGTCACTAATATTTTGATGACACAGCTGTCCAAATCATCAGATAGCTAGGATATCCATTCAATGTTACAAAGCATAAAGAACATGATGAACTCCTCTGGAATTCTATAGGACAAATGTTTAAGAAGTTGAGCATTAGAACCAGACAGAGGAGACTACATAAGGTAGAAGCAGGAATTTGAGAAGTCTAGGAAGTAAATATACCAAAATATATATTATATATAGGCAATGGTGCAGGCTAAAAGGGGAATGCACCAAAATTAGAAGGGCTTTACAAATGAGGAGCTTTGACAAAGGCAAAGTACAGAATGCTCTGAGAATGATGTAGATAGGAAAAGCTAACAGTGGCCTGTTCCGCACGGGCGTAAAGTACGTCCCCAGGATGTACTAAGGTTAGGAAAGGGCGTGCTTTACGCACGCACCTAACCCTAGTACATCCTGGGGATGTACAAAATGGCAGTGCCCATTCTACATGGGCGCCACCATCTTGACATAGCGGATGCTTAGCGGACGCTTAGCATCTGCACGGTGCAAATGACATTGAGAGTGCACCATTGGCGCCTCACGACGTCATTAGCACGCCACAATAAGAAGCGCTATTTTGGGGCTTCTTTTTTGCGGTGCGGAGGAGCCGCACGGTTTAGCCGCTGGACTCCTCCATGCCGCAAATGACGGCACTGGCAGACTGCCGATTTCAGGCAGTCTGTAACATGCCAGTGATACAAAGACTAGTGCAAAGGTGCACAGAGTCAGCAAGCAATAAGTGTCTAGGAACAATAGTGGTTTTATATGCTTTCATCTATAAGGAAACAGTGTGGTTCATTCCACAGAATAGGTACGACACTGTTGACCAGGTTTTTCCTGCAGAATGAGGTTATAGGAACTGATGAGTAAATTGCGTTTGGCTAGGAAAATTAGACCACAGTTAAAATTAACCTCTACAGATGTGGAGTGCTATACAGATGCAGGGTGAGGGGGCTGTTAATGTCACAAGCAACTTATCCTGAAATCTGGTGTAATTTTCCAAGAACAAGTCTTTTGAATGTCTGAATCATTCCATTCACACCTCACTCTTTACTTTGAAAAGATTACAGCTATGAGCGCCTGGATGGATCTGTTCGAGGTGAAGAAAGGCACCTTGCCATTAAAAACTTTGGGCAGAAGCCCATTTTTGTCTTCCTTCTGAGCACCAGAGCAGGTGAGGCAAAGCTTACAGGGAAGGGGGAAGGTAGCAGCTTGCTAATCTGTGACTATCCTTTTGCTGTCTTCATGAGTAATGCACAGATGCAGACAGAACAAACTGAACTGAATACGCATTCACATATCCAAATAGTATGGAGGTCATAGAACAGTCTTATGTAAACACATGTCCAGATAAACCAGAGGTCTGTTTGTCAGATTTTCTTTCTACATAAAGCTACATCTGAGAGGTGGAGAGATTTATCTGCTGCGTGTGTATACATATGTGTAAACAGATACACCCAACAGACAAAAGTAACTGGGGATTCCAGTTCCTTGTTGGTTTGGGTGGTGGTATCCATGAACACATGCTGTTGGGTTTTCTGTCACTTTAGAAATTAGCCCAGCACTAATTTGAACAGGGTGTGTCTGATCTACAGTTGAGCCTGTCCTATAACCTGCCACTGAGAGGTCCCAATCATTTTGTCCTCATAGAGGACTTCCACCTTTTTTGCCCTCTCTTCATGTTCTATCTCGTTGCTGCATAGCAGTGCAAAAAGTTGACCCTTTGTCTTCTCTGCCAGAAAGGAGGAATCCCCCAGTCCCACCACACCCTGCTGTAATCAGGGCTTGACTTCATAGGAAGCCTTGTTTGCTGTTATATTCAGGTATTTATTCACAGGAGAGCCAGTGTGGCATAGTGGTTTGAGCATTGGGTTATGATATGGGAGACCAGAGTTCAAATCCCTGCTCAGCTATTGAAACCCGCCAGGTGACTTTGGGCAAGTTACACACTCTCAGCCTCAGGAGGCTGAACAAATTCTGCCAAGAAAACCCATGATGAATATGGGTTGACCTTAGGGTCAACAAAAGTCAGAAATTACTTGAAGGCACACAACAACAACATTAATATTATTAACAACATAGCTACTAGATACACTCTGGAATAATCATCTCTTGAAATCTGTCATGGAGAATTGGTGTTTCCAGGCTACACTTGGGAGAGGGAGACTGAATTGCAACTGCATGTGTTAATAGGAGCTCTACAGTTTTAAACATGGGTCAGCTACATGTAAATCTTTGGTGGGGCATGGCAATCTACATAATAATTTTGACAGATTTACATTTCTACTAGCCTGGAGTCTTTAGCTTGACATGCTTTAAAAACTACAGTTCTGTGCAATGTTTTCCATGCAGTTGCCTAAAAGTTTTTGTTTCTCCTTTTGTCTGGATTGCAAATGGGCTAAAATGTCTGTGTGACTTTGCTTTCATCTGTGAGAACTTTAATGGCAACCTCCTTTGTTTTCCAAGGTGGAGTTGGAATGAATCTAACTGCAGCAGACACCATCGTTTTTGTTGACAACGACTTTAACCCACAAAATGACTTGCAAGCAATAGCAAGAGCCCACAGGATTGGCCAGAACAAGTGAGAATGTACATTGTGCATGTATGTGCATGCACAATGGGTTTCTTTCCCTGTGAGCACGTTCCACAAATCTTGCTGCACTGATAGAGCCCTTCCCCACACAGCTACAGCCAAGACCTGGTATTTTTTGAGTACATCTTGAGCCCAAGACACAATGAAGCACAACTGATGTGCACTTTGCTGCAACTGATGGGAAAGCACCATACCCTCCTTTAATCAAGGCTTGTCTTCATTTTTAGCTGGCTGTTGTGACTATGCCAGCCCATCGCATCATTTGGAAGTTGCTGTGGTGGGTCTTGAACCTGGCCTTCCAACAACCAGTTGCTGATGCTTTATTTCCTGGGCCACTAGCACTTGGATTCTTCAGAAGTCCAGGCAGACTAAGCCTAATTAATGGAAAATTAAACCAGGAAGGAGGGTTCAAGCAGAATTTTCCATAACTGGGCATTTTTATCAAATGTTTAGAGGAAAGGTTTGAAGGAACACTTCACCAGTTTGCAGATAAGGCAAAACTGGAAGCAGTGAGACCAGAATAACATTCAAATGGACCTTTACATAAAATTTATCGAAGTGTTGTAGCATCTTAAAAGCTAACCAGTTTTATTTGACATAAGATTTTGTGGACTACAGGTCAGTTCCTCAGCTTTGGGTAAACAAAATATATTAAGACTTTTATTCCGCAAGTAAATGTCAGACAAACCTGTATTTGACTTATTTTCCATTTTCTTCATCAACTGTGTTTGAAAATCTGTGCTACTCTCTTTCCAGTAAAAACAACTGAAAGGTTTAATTCTGCAATGGTGGAATGCGCACTGCAGAATGTAGCATTATTTAAAATGTAAAACCACAAATGAATATTGAAAGCAAACACAACCCAAATACCTGTAAGGCGGTCGGGTGTGTGCTCCAGATTAATTGTTTGAAGGTGATAATTGAAAAGACCTGCTGGCATTAAAGAACGTAAGTGTTTGCATTAGGCAGAAGTAGTCCTGTGCTGTGACAACTAAAGTAAAGACATTTTTATGTAGAGAGGTCTTAGGCCTAGCAGCCTAACTGGCTCGCCTACATTGATCACCGTTCAGATCTTAAGTGTTCAGCTCTTAACTGTCTCTTATCAAGATAGTTAAGATCCTGTCAAGAACTGCCACTGCCCTCCCCGTACTCAATAACTGCTTTCTGAAGTTAACAGATTAGCTCTTTATTGAAAGAATGGAGGATACAACTTCCTAGGAAAACATTTAAGACAGATCTCAATTGCAAACCCAAAATCATAGATACCTGTACAGTAATAGAAACCAGGTTCACTCCCAAAATCAAAAAGCCATTAGAATATTTTATTCCCACTCAAAATTTCCCTCTCAAATACTTTCTTAAAACATCTTTGCAAAATACATAGTTCTCAGAACATGAAATTCTTTCCCACAAGTTATCTACCCTGGTTCCCAGAGATTCAGGGCATCAAATGGTTAGTTATCATCATTAACAGTTTAATGGCCTTCAAATACCTTAGGACAGTACATAATCTCTTCTCTCAGGATGGTACTGTCATGTTAACATAACACTCACTTTGCACCTGGCTCTTCTCAAACAGTGAAATGGATTTAAAACTTTGATTTAACCACAGGCACTAAATTTGAATACCCTAACAGTACAATCTTCAAAACACATTTAAACTCAGCCTTTACTAAACAAAAAAATCCTGTTTGCATTTTTAACATCTCTATTATTAACCTTGCATTAAAACAAACCTATAACAATTTATAACAGCTTAACAGGTCACCATTTCTCTAGTTCTTTGCATAGACACTTATGATTTTGTTTGTTTAGATCCCTAGGAACACAAGTCTTCAGTAAAAATCACTGAAATCAGAACTCACAAAGTTTTCACCTATAACATTCTTATGAACAACTTAACATAACAATATAATAAACTGATAAGGAAACTTACAGCTATATAATGCAAACCTAACAATATGTAATTCATATTATATATGAATTCATGGTTACAGAATCTGGTAAAATTCCTTCCCCAGGATTCTCTGCTACAGTCCATCTTAAGCCCAGCATCCACTGGCTCCCCATGATACAAACTCAATTCCCAATTCTAAATTAAGCAATCTAAAGATAACTTTTATGAAACATTTAACTTAAACATGACAATTAGAAACAAACTAATGACAGGATTAGTTTGATCTAATTAAATCCTGACACACTAAGAGGTGTGTGTCTGTGCTTAATATTCTTTCGAGTTCATTTTTTATCATTTATGTTCTAGTTGTGTATTATTTTTATTGTCATTTTGTTTAAGAGTTTGCCACATTGAGTGCTATTGACCAAAAGGTGGAATATAAATTATAACAACTTGATCTTCAGGATTCCTTTGTGCATTCTGGGACTTAGCATACCTGAAACTTTTTTCAGCAAGTTGCATTCCCAGAATGCAGTTGGGCTGGGTCTTGCAGCAACAAATTTTCATACTGTTAGGTAAATATTTGCCTGCTTCTATTGGGCTACAGCCTCCATCGTTTTCAAGTCACTGGCTATGGGCAGATGAGAACTGTGAATGCAACAATTTTGCAAGCGTCGCAGGTTTCTCACCCCCTCTGCTCTATGCAACACTTTCCAGCTCAAACAGGAGGCCTGCAAGCCAGGAAATCCTACAGAAGACTCCTACCTGATGCCTATCTATAGTAGGACTACCAGGAGGCACTCCTCAGTCATAGCAGTCTGCCAAAGTGAACAAGTAGAAAGGCAGAGCAACTGTTTTTGGATATGGGGACACCTCATGGAAGTATTTATGTAGCACAAGAGTGACTGACAGGCTTTCTCTTGGGAACTGTTGGGTTGGGATGAACAATCTCTGTTCTGAGGGGCTTGTAAACCCTGCTTGCTTTTTTATTTTCAATAATGGTAATATACATGATTGTATACATTTAATATGTTATATTAAAATACATTTTTGTTATGCTCTTTAAGACCTGTAAAAATTATCCGTTTGATTGGGAAAGACACCGTAGAAGAGATGATCTACCGACGAGCCGTATCAAAGCTCCAGTTAACTAATGCCATTATTGAAGGGGGGCAGTTTGCACTTGGAGCACAGAACTCACAGGACACAGGTGATGTTCAGGTAAAAAAGAAAGCAAATGTTCAAAGCTAGATCCGTTTTAATTAAAAAGCTGTGGGAAACAACAATATGATCTAGCTGCACCAAACGGGGGAAATTAGGTGGTTTTCAGATTTGTACAAGGTTTCTAAAAGCTTGTCAGGTTATTAGCTGCTTGTTTGCCAAAGCCCACCCATATCAGCTCACAGATTTTCTCTCTAATTTTGAGACCAACCAGAAATTTGCAACCACAGTTTAAAGTTTCAATTTTTGATAAATTGATTAAGGTCAGTTGAACCACAAGAAAATTTATGTTAAGTAAGCTCCCAGGAAATGGTACAACCACAATACCTTTCCTTAATTTTATTCTCACATCAATTACTTAACATTTTGATCTTGAACTCAAATTAAAATATCCAAGTGATTAATATAACTCAGACATTCTTTTTTATTATTTATTATTTTGTTATATCCATCTAAAAATTTCAGGGTGATGTAAGATAAAATAGAAAGTATAGCTACTGTTACGGTTGTATAACTGTAGCTATAATTCCAGTTATGGCTTCTGAAATCAGTTAATCACTGTCAAACTGAGTTGTGTTGTTAATGTTTTACCTTACAAGCAGGTAATATTATGAGGATTAGATTGATTAGGTATTGTTTCCCCATGTCAAATCCCTGTTTCTCAACCTATTAGAACACTGCTCTGGAAACAATGCAAGAGCTGAAACTTCAACTTTTAACTTTCACCCTTCTTCATTTTTTAAAAGCTAAGTGAAATCCTGAAGTTTGGTTTGGACAAACTGTTATCGTTGGATGGAAGTACCATCTGTGATGTGGACTTGGGAAGTATCCTTGGAGAGACAAGAGGAGGAATATGGGTAATGGATCCTGTGCTGTCTACCACAGAGGGAAATGAAGAGCAAAATCTAGAAAGTATGTTGATGAAACCAACATAGGTGTTAAAAAACAACTAGGATCAGAGTTAACCTCTGTTTGGAACTAAAATTGGTTTCTAAACCCTAACTCTGCCTGTTTATGTAACACTGCTACTTTTCTGATCTTGTTATCAGATATCTCTGCTGTTTTGCACAACATTTTATATAACTTTTGTTTCTGGAAAACTCCAGACTGTTTCCCTGGTGGAAACAAACATCCCTCAGAGCCTTGCTCATCTCTCAGAATTTAGTCTGGTGTCAGACATAACTGAACATAGACTTGTTACAGACTGCCAAAATAAAGCTGCTTCAGGTCTCTTTGGAGGGATGCTGTTTAAATGATGCATGCATCCTAAGAATCCGGAAGCTGCACCAAAGCTGCACTCCAGTGCTTAGGAATGGAGTGTGGCTTTGGCGCGACCTCCAGACTCTTAGGACTCATGCATAATTTAAATAGCATATCTCCAAAGAGACCCAAAGCAGCTTTATTTTGGCAGTCTGTAACAAGCCATAGTAAATCTGATGTTCCCTCAAACTGAAATGGCTCTCTGGGAGGAAAAATTCATAAACCAATGTAGATAGCTGTCCTATCACATCTAGTTTGGAATTCAAAGACGTGTGGAAGAAAATAGGGTTCTTCTTTGTGGTCTCTGTGATTTACACAAATGCCTCCTGCGCCTGTGCAGTGCACTTTTAAGAACCCTCTGGAGCATTAAGTGAGTGTTTTGTAGCTCTAGTACATTCTGAATATTGAGATTTTATTCTTGATTTGCATAACTGGAGTTGCTTATCTGTAGTGTAGTGGTCTGAGCGTTCGACTATGGCTCTGGAAATGTGGGTTCTGTTCCCATTCAGCCATGGAAACCCACTAAGTGATCTTGGGTGAGTTACCCCCTCAGCCCCAGAAAACCCCATGGTAGATTCGCCTTAGGGTTGTCATAGGTCAGAGGCAACTTGAAGGCAGACAACATTTTCTCTTTCCACATAGGATTTACTAATCTTCAGAGACATAGCCATGTTAGTCTAGAATATCAGTATGCAAGGGATCTCATAGTACCTTTGAGATTAACAGAATGAAATGCAAAATTATGATGACATTTCCTGAGTAGATGTGTGGCCAGTTTATAGTATCTTTTCTGGTTCCCAGTCTGTACACACCACGTTCCCAAACTCCCTCCACCATTTGGATGGTCCTTCACCCACCCTCGCCTTAGGCAACATCTTTCCTCCTGCCTTTGTCCATCAACAGCCATAGCTAAAACTGAACTTGCCACCTTGTTACCATACCCCATTGTTTTGCATTTCCGTGGTTATTTATACAGTCTTATTATAAAAGTCCTCCCTGGGCACCTGTTCATGCATTTGAGGAAGTAGACTAAGTCTATGGAAGCTTCTAGTACGCCTTCTTTTGCACAGTTAGTCTCAGATTTAGCCTTGTATAGGTAAAGAAGAAAGTTGCCCTTATCAGTACTAATAAATGGTTTGGGGGGGTCTTGCAAAACATTACAAAATTACATTCCATTGTTTATGGTATGAAACAAGATTATATTTCAGGAAATAGTCCTTCTAGATAGAAACCTCAGGACTGTCTTGTTCAGAAATTGCCAACTGGAGGATAGTTAAATTTGTATCATACTTTTCCTACCAAGTGCTGAAGACAGCAGTTTTAATTAGTTTTCTTTGTGAGTGTAACCGTTGACAAGGATAGTAGTGGCTTTAGGTTAAGAAAAACAATAAAAATATTTTGGTTTTCTTCTGCATCCAAAAACCTTGAGTCCATTAATTGTCTTAATGAAAGTTTTTAACAACTCTTTCTTCATTTTGGTGCTGATGCAGACTTCGTATTAAGACTGCAGGTTGCAAATAAATGGTTAGGTTTTCTATCCAAAGTCTAGCTGAAGCTGGCTGTTCTCTGCAGCTTGCTAAACAAAAAGAAATCCATGAAGGGAAAATTTCTTAAAGGCAACTTTATGAGAGATTACAGTGGTGAACCTGATCTTAAATAAAAATCTAATGTAATGTCAGCAGTTCATTTTGAGGTGGTTGTTTCTTTTTAAGGCCACATGTACATATATGAAGGCAAAGACTACTCCAAAGAACTTAGCAAAGAAGATCAGAAGGCCTTTGATCAGTTGCTAGATCTACAAAACATTCTCATTGAAGATGTCGGTCAAAAAGGAAGAGCACTGCGAAATAAAGAAGACGTGAGTATAAATAAAATGAGACATTTTGGGTGATGGTTTGATGTGATAGTTTATAACTAGCTAATTTGAATTCTGCATTTATTTAATTTTTTTAAACTTCAGTTCTGGGCATCTTCTCCAGTTAGAATATTTATGTAAAACAAGGGCATTGTGCATGAAATCTGGAGTAGTTTTACTGGAAAAGAAAAGAAATACTAGGTACCAAACATGAAGGGCGATAAATGGAAATGCTTTTCGATTCAGTGCAGGGCTAGGCAACTGTGGAAGGGTAGGAGGCCACATTAGCCCCCCCCCCCCGGAGACTTCGAAAGGCCACCTTCCCACCGCATGTCACATGTGTCCCCAGATGTTGCATTGGGTGCAACAGGGCAAAGTGAGTGGAAGTCACTTCTAAGGTGGCAAGAGACCTCCAAACATGATGAAAATGCCCACCATACCCCCTAGAAGGCTTTGGAGGGCATTTTTGGCATATTAAAAAAAAAACATTGACACACTCATTCCGAGGTCCACAAAAATGGCCCTGGGGCTGCTTGCTACTCGTGGACCACACTTTGTCTGTTTCTGATCTAGCAGTATCTGGGTCAGATTGATAGGAATTTGCTAAAAATACAGAGTGGTTACTGGATTTGGGGGAATAATTTAAGGTACTCGATATGTTCAGTTTGGTAAATAGAAGACTGAGGAATGACTCTCTTCAAGTACTTCAATGGCTGTCACAGAGAGGAGGGGGCAGGCCTGTTCTCTGCTGCCCAGAAGGTAGAACCAAGTCTAATGGGGAGCGTAGATTTCAATTAAACATTAGAAGAACGTTTTGATAGATGCCCAGTAGATCACTGTGCACTTCAAAGAGTTGAGTTTCAGCTGAAGTTACGTAAGTGTAAAGAGGTTTCACACAGGATCACATAGTTATTACTTTCAGAGAAAAAAATTAAGACCCAAATTCCATTCCCTGAGAGTCTTGAAATCAGCTCACAGTGTTCTTCCTACCATTTCTAAGAGTTTATATAAAGCAGACCAGAGGGAACTATGCTTTTTGGATGAAGAACAACTTGAAACTAACTTCAGATGGGAAAATGTACTTCATTAACTCTCTTTTCTTCTCCAGGTTCTTGTTTTGGGCATTCAGATGGGTCCCAGTAAAAAACGAAGGAAATTAAGTCCAGAAGAGCTGGAAGCTCGGCATAGGAAACTGCAGGAGGCAGCAGCAAGGAAGGCTAAGCTCAGGGAAGAACAGAGGCAGAGGAAGGAAGAATCTGAACGCCAGAAAAAGTAAGGTGCTCTGCAGGCACTGCTCGCATTGTAGCACAAGCAAACAAGACCTTTCATTCCCTGATACTGGATTGGGGCTATATGTTTGATGCTATCTCTTACAAACAAGGATAGTGTCAAAACTGGTTGCATGCTTTCTTGATATCTCTTTCTATAATCTCTGTAGAACACCGCCTTGTATGCTAGGCATTGTTTTTGCTTTGCTTTTTGGCTTTAGCTTTGTTTTGTTCCAGGTATAAGCAGGGTTAAAGTAATGGTTCTATACAGAACCTAATACATTCGGTCCTTCACATTCACAAGGGTTAGGGGAACAAGACCCCCGTGAATGTGGAGCCCCTCCCACCTCCCCTCTGATGCCTGGGACAGATAGGAGGGAGCCGGAAAGAGCCCAAGCATAACGAAATTTGTCAGTATGGAAGGACCACTGTATTGTGCCATATTTCCCCTGCTTATCTCATAGGAAAGAAAGAGCAGGGCATGAGGGGATAATGCTAAGTACCTCTATACTGAAAGTATGAATGACTTGCCAATTTTATTTCTCTTTATTTTTATTTACTGTTATGATCTGCTCTGCCACATCAACACATTTTTATTTTATTTCTCTTAAAGCAGAATGCAGAATCCAGTAGGGTTGGCCTTGCATCATCCACATGCTTATGTTTCAAACCGGTTAACATTAGCTCGGTTAACATTTGTATTGTTAGTATTACAGTAGACAGTGTGTTTGTTTAAGAGCAATAGCTTAACTTTTTTAAAAATTTCAGGATGGCCTGGTGGGAAGCTAATCACTACAGATCTTGTTGCCTTGAGTCAGAACAGAGCAGTGAGGAGGAGGAAGAAGAAGAAGAAGAAGAAGGCAACATGCTGGATGTGCACTTGGACTACACTGACTCAGAACAGGCCTCCATCCACTATATTATGGGAGATGTTACCCACCCCTCAGCAGGGGAAGAGGATGCCATTATTGTGCACTGTGTAGGTAAGTGAAATACACTGTGTTAGAACAGGCATATTTTTCATGAATCTCCCCAAAATCCTGCTCATTGGGATTCCTTTCTGTTAATGATATTCACTGAAAAATAACATTGCAGTTGTGATGAAAAATGCATTCCCCTCTAATGTCTGAAAAGCCACTTCTTTAATGTAAAATTTCTGCGGTGGCTTTGCCTCTTCATTGTATATACCACATAAAATTAATAGCCCCAGAAATCTATGCAATATGTTATTCTCTTTGGTGTCTGTGACCCACATATAGATTGATCTGTGCCTGCACAGAGCTAGTTGGAGATCTAGAGCTGAGCCAGGTATTTGGGGTGAGAACATCACCTTACCCCAGTGTGGACATCCTGCCTTTCCCCTTGGTTCATTTGTTTGCCACAGCTGCAACTTTCTTTGGGAACTTTCCCACCATTTTTGGCTGCGCTGTGAGATTGTTGAGCATCCTACTTTTGTCTTTCACCTTCATTTTTGCCATCATTTTCATCATCAGAATCTTCTCTGATTTACTGTATTTCTTTATGCAAGCCTTCCAGCTCATGGCACTGAAACCTATGGGTAGTCAGGACAGTCTCAGCTGAGACATCAGCTTCCTTGCAAAATGAACATGTTTTCAACATCTCAGAGGCTACATCCTATGTATCTTATGACTCCTGTACCAGTTTGGAACAGATGCAACAGAACCTGGCAATGCCTTCTGAAAATTTCTAATCTGTTGCACTGGTTTCTGAAGGCCAAGCCTCTCCTCTGTTGACAATCCATTCAGTGAGGGTCATTCCCACATTTCATCTTCATCAGCTTTGACATTTCTGCCTCACTAACATTTCAGCCTTTTTTAACCAGTTGCTAATCAGTTGCTTTTTTGTACTGGTGCATTCACAACATCTTAAATCATTTAAAAAGAATATCAGTACCTGCAAAATATGAAGCTTCTGATTCTAGCCTAGAATTTGTATTTCTTGTTCTTCCATTTTGGAAGAAATGCTTTTTCATCTAGATGTTCTGGAAGTTTGGCATGCATGTTTCATGGCATCTGGCATGCCCCCTTTTCAACAAAGTGCATAATGAAATACACTACAGTCTCAGAAATAGAGTGATATAGTTTGGATGTGTAGAACTAGATATCATTTTGGTTCCTGAGAGGCTAAAGATGTTAAAATATCCTTGTGTAGATAGCCTGTACCTCACAGGAGCTTCATGGTCAGGATTTATCTGCTTCCTTTGAAGTTTGGCTTCTTCTCTATCTTACCACACTAAAGCATCCATGCTGTCTCTAAGGAAAATAGCGGTTAATTCTTTTATTTATTTATTTTAATCTTCATGGATCCCATGGGATGAATGCTTTTGCTGCTGTGGTGCACTTGCCGAGAAAATTATATGTGGAAAGAGGTGATATTCTGTCAGTCATTGAAAGTTTAATTTAAAAAATCAGCCTGTCATACTCTTTCCCTTCTTTCTCAGTTCTCTTAACTCTCTTGTTCAGATGATTCAGGTCGCTGGGGAAGAGGAGGCTTATTTACAGCACTGGGGAATCGTTCTGACCAGCCAAAAAAGATATATGAGCAGGCAGGAAAGATGAAAGGTAAGGCGAATATGGGCAAATGCTTCTTTTAGAAAAAAATCTTCCCTTTTTACTATTTTTAGTCAGACTTAACAACATCTAGATTAACAAGTAATTAATGTTTCCTGGTCAGTAGGTCTCAGTGCTGATTTGCTTTATTTTTGTAGATCTGGCATTGGGAGGAACTCTTTTGTTCCCAATTGATGATAAGAAATCCAGAAACAAAGGACAGGACTTGGTAACTATGCATGGAGATGCTTTTTGTTCTCTTTCATTTCAGTAATTTAAAATTTTATTTGAGGAGCCAAATAAAATATGCAGTTGTGTTCTGAAACACGTTACAAAACACTTCAGTAGCATTTGACAATTTGACATCCATGAAGCTCCTTTGGTATCCTGACAAGATTGTCAGGTTTTAAAAACTTAGTGATATACTTACATGGTCAAGAAATTACTATTTTTTAAAATAATATCTTTATTAATTTTTCATAATCATACAAATTAAAAAGCTCACATGCTACATCATTACACAAAATTGTCTTCTCTTGCAAGAAATTATTTAAACAGGGATTAAAAAAAAAAGGAACTAAAGAAATACCAGAATCCTTTTAGATTTAATAGAACTTGCACATTGGTGAGCAAGATGTGTCTTGACAATAAGCTCTAGCATTAGTTTTTTTAGCTCCTTGACTGACTCGAAGCATTTATCGTTCATTCCCAGCTGGCCCTTATTGTAGCACAGCACCGAGACCGCTCCAACAACTTGTCTGGAATTAAGCTCCCTGCTTTAGAAAAGGGATTAAAGAAAATTTATCTGGCAGCCAAGAAAAAGGATGGTAAGTATTACACTGTCTGAGGATTGGCAAAATGGAACATGGTGTCCCTCAGTTCACACACAGATTCCTGAAGGTGCTGTTGAAACAAGCTGAAAGGCACAGCTAAGGCATTCCAGTCTCTCTCTAAAGTTCCTGCCATTGCAGGTTTCCCTATGGGAAGACTCCTCTATCAGCAGCAGTCCCAGCTTTGATGGATAAATGGTCCTTTTGGTATCAAAAGCCTCCAACACCTTTTGCAGTACACCTGTGCTTCCTCTCCCCTCTAAATCTTCTCAGACTAACATCTGGCCCCATGTTCAGTAGTTCTGATAATTACTGCTGCTTGAATTGAGTTACCTTAAAAACTTGTAAACTGCTCCTTCATCCTGAAAAGGATTTCATCATAGTGTGCTGAAAACAAATAAAAAGCAATACAGCTGAAGTGGGCAACTGGCCTTCTAAATATTTTTGGCCTACATAGTGGTGTGATGCATTATGGCAATTGCAGTCCAGGAACATCTAGAGGACAGTAATTATTCACACCTGATAGATTATGATATAATCCAAAATTGGAATATCAGAAGTAAAACTGAGATTCTTAACATTATTTTAAGCAACAAAAATAGCAGTTGAATCTAGAAACAAGAATTTTGAAATTTCACCCTAAAGTGTCTGAGAAAATGAAGACTCACTTGACATCAAAAAGAATACAGCATGGGCATGTCTTCCAAGGGTAGTTATTCCACAAGTGTATTACCACCACAAGGGAGGCCCTAAGACAAGTGCACTTCTCTTACAGAAGGGACACAAGGAAGGATTTCCTCTGATGATCTTGATGCTTGGGTATGTTGAAATTAGAAGTAGCAGTGCTTCAGATATTCAGGCCACACGCCATTTAGGATTTTAAATTAAACCTCTAGAATTGGACTTGCATATAGAATTGGTTGTATATAAGCAGACAATCTAGCCCCTCTAGAACAAGAGAAATATGACTTCACCTGGACAACCCAGCCAAAACTAGCCGCTGAATTAGAAGCCAACAGAAGTTTTGAGATTCTTTCCAAGGACAGCCCCATACATCATGCTTTACAGTAACCTAACCTAAATATTACTAGATCATTGTAACCAGACTGCCCTTCTCCAGTGTAGTTTTGAAGGTCACTTGAGACTACTCTCCATAACTAGGAAGTTACCTACAGGAATGTTCTGTGTTGTTTTTTGCATCTTAACTGCAATTCAGGTAACTTTATCTCCCTTGCTCTGTCTTTCAGCAAGTATCCACCTGCCTCGCATTGGACATTCAACCAAGGGCTTTAATTGGTACGGAACAGAGCGTCTCATCCGCAAGTACTTGGCATCAAGAGGAATACCCACATTTGTGTATCCTTGTGAAACACTCTGATTATTATGCTGCTAAAATTGAATATTGTGCTGTATCTGTAAAAGCCAGAGAGTGGAGATTGGGAATTTGTTGCTTCAGTTTGGCACAGGGAATTAGGACTATTCAGATTTCAAGGTATTAGTTCCATGCTGAGTAATTGACTTCCTCAGTAGTTTAAGAGGCTGTACCTAGAGATGGCACAGACAACTTTACAAATGAGAACATTGGGAAGGGGAGCAGACTGAGGAACACCAATGGAGGTTTTGTTACCTGAGACAGAAAAATTCCTAATGCATATGAATTAAAGAAGGGGGGAACTCAAAGGTGGACAAAGGGACAAAACAGACCAGTAATAAGAGCTGTCTTGGGGGTGGCATGGGGGCGTGGAGACCACACACCTCAACTCTGCCCTCAAGCTGGAGTCATGCACCCAGATGATGGGCAGCATGGGAATGCTCCTGTGGCATGGCGATTAGACACCACATGGCATAGGAATAGAGAAGAGCTGTGGCAGCAGCAAAAGGAGTGCCCTTTCCCTGGCGCAGAAAGGAGCGGCTTTTTGTCACTCCTTTTTGAATGTGGAAAGGGCCAGATTGGGGCTGTGGTGTGCAGTTGTAACAGCCCTGATCCAGCGCACAAAGATGCAGTGTGATGCCAGCCTTTTAGGACCATCTGTTTTTGGCTAAAGTGAAGGTCAGATTGGGGAGGGCTATTAGTAGAATCACAGATCTAATGATAAGATTTCACTGGCTTGTTCCCATTTCCACCATTGTCCTGCTTTTTAAAAAAACTTTTATTTGTACATTTTTATAAACCCAATCTATGGTTTGACCAATACTGGTCTCCTGACTTCTGCATACTTTTAAAATAGAGCCACTGATTCATTCCTCTGGAAACAGGATTATGTAGCGAGATGTTATTCTTAGGGCCACTCCTGGGACAAAGTAGGACTGGTTTTATCCCATTCCTGAAAACCCAGAGTCACTAAATTTTTGTTCCCTATCCCCATCTTTGCTCAGGAACAAAGCTCTGGTAAAGATGGGAAAGAGGATAGAGCCCTACCTTAATATTTAACCAAGCAAACCACCTATTTCAGAAGGGGTTTATTCTCATTTAAGTGCCCATAGGCCAGATTAAACCTAAATGCACTTTAAGCCTCTAGCGATGAACACTGTATATGTAAAGGAGAAGTTTTAAATCTGTGTTGTGAGTTGTCTTTGAGTCTCACGGTGGGAGAAAAGTGGGAAATTAAATATCACCCAGAGATTGGCAAAACTACGTTTTTTATTACTACTCTCAGAATCTCTGTACGAAACTTTGTTTTTACTTCTGGCTTAATGATAACTCCTTAACTTTTCTCATCAGATACTACTATCCTAGGACCAAAGCACCTTTGCAAGTATCCACAACATTAGCATCAACTTCACAGCCTTAAAAATTTTCACGGTGCAAAGGCTTGTGCCTGCTACTCGTTCATGCAGCTGTCTGCAAATGTTTTGAAGAGATATGAATACTAGATACAGATCGGTTTGTGTACATATAAATCTATTCCCATATTAATGAGAGAACTGTGCTTGATCATGCATTCACTTTTTAAGACAGAAGTGGCAGCTCTGGCTGGTACACAGACCTTCCATGACAGACTTGAGTGTTGGGTTGAACATGACCTGCTGGCCTCTGAGCACAGTTGGAGCCAAGCAGCCAAAAAAAGCAGATTAAGAGCAGCATGATAGACCTGTGACTTGGCTCTCCATCTCCTGGCTGTACTCCTTCATTCTGCAGAACAGCTGACTTTTTATTTCGTGATTTAATTTTTTTCTTCATACATGGGGTTTTTACACTCTTGTTAAAATGTATAGTGAATATTAAAAATGACAGACTGTCTCTTTCTGTAAAAGGTGTCTACTTGAAGTTACCTACTCTTGTACAGAATTTGAGTTCTTCTCTTTAAAAAGCAAAATCTGGCATGGGCTTTGGGGAACTGAATGGGCAGTGTTTTCTAGCTGAAAGTTTCCAAAGGACAGTTAAACACTGTAGGATTTGCAAAATGGCTTATTGGTTAAGCTGGAAAAGAGTCACTAGTACCGTCTGCTATGTACAAATGCATATTCTTCACGTTAGTAAGGGAAATCTGTTTGCTGTTGGAGGGTAACATTCAAGGCAGTTGCCAACAGTTTGTGGCTGCAAAGAACCAGCCATGCCATAAAGAGCCCAGAAACAGGCTAAATGGTGGTGCTATTGAACCTATGGCAATACACTCAACTGCATGTCCACAGCGCTTTAAGATATATTTAGATGATGCAAGCACAGACAGCCCTCCATATCCATGGATTCAAGCATCCATGATTTGAAAATATTTTAAAAATAGAGAAATTCTCAAAAGCAATTTTTGGTTTTGCCATTTTATGCAAGGGACACCATTTTACTGTGCCATTATATTTAATGAGACTTGAGTATCCACAGATTTTGGTATCCACAGGGGGTCCTGGAACCAAAGCCCAGCGGATACCAAGGGCCCACTATAGTACACAAATTTTCTTTTGAACAAAATAAAACCACTTATTAAGGAATTAGACCCCCTGTCATTGAATATTTCCTCTTCATTTCCCTCCTGGCCAAAGTCTAACCAGTGACCTTGAAGCAGAATCTGTTACTCCTTGTCCTTTAACACCATTGTTTTCCTTCATCACTGTCAACTGCTCTAAAGTCACCTTTGACTCATGGTAACCCTACGGATGAGACACCTCCAAGCTCCACTATCCTCTACTCCTCTGCTCAAGTCTTTTGGGTTCATATTCATAACTTTCCTAATTGAGCCCATCCATCTGGCATACAGTCTTCCTCTCTTTCTGATGCCAACTACCTTTCCTAGCTTTACTGCCTTTTTGAATGAGTCATTCTTTCTCATGATGTGGCCAAAGTATGACAGCCTCAATTTTGTCATTTTGGCTTCCAAGGAGAAATCTGGTTTTATCTGTTCAAGGACCCATTTATTTCTCTTTTTTGGCTGTCCACATTGCCATCAGCACCACATTTCCAATGAATTTGGTTTTCCTTATAAACCTTTTAATCAGTAGTTCATGAACACACTTGTCATGGGTGAAGGCATGTCCAGCCTCTGTTGAATACTTCTTCCTCTTTCTCTAATCTACATTTGTGCTCCTGGCTGGCAGTGAGGAAGGACTTGCCAGAGAGATTGCCTGGCCTGCCTCTTCTCACAATCCAGCAAGAAAATGAGATCAATCCAGGCCTCTTAAGATAAGGGTCAGCATGGTGTAGTGGATTTGTATATCTTTGCTCTTTAGAATCTTTTCTAATTCTTTCATAGCTGTCCTTTCCATTCCTAGTCATCTTATTCCCTCACTGCGGTCACCATTCTGGTCAATATTTGATCCTAGGTATGGAAATTTTCTGTTTCGATTTCCTCATTGTCTAGACTGGATGTATGCATTTCTTCTGTTGTCATTATTTTAATTTTCTTTATGTTCGACAGGTATTTATTTAAGCAGGCATTTTAATATATAATCATGCTATGGTGGCTTTTGTGTGTGGCAGGGTGTTGGTTGTACCTGTTAAGCTTTTGTATATTTTTATGTGGTTTTGAACGGTTTATGGATGATTTTAAATGTTTTATGCTTTTAGTGTAATGGGGTTTTTTTTTAATGCTTTTTTACCTGTGAGCTGCCTTGGGTCTTCTGGGAGAAAGGCAGCATACAAATGAAATAAATAAATATGGATGGATAGACCTCCAGATCCTCCTGATGGACACTTTGCTCATGCTGTTGAGGAGCTAAAGGCCGAATCTTCTTTTCCTGGGAGATGGAAAAAACAGCAGCTTTAACTTCTGCGATCACTGAGGGTTTTTTATCACATGCCTAAACCACAATCAAATTCTTGATCATACATCTGAATGGTTTAAATTGCCTTGTAAAAGTTCTCATTCAGTGCTTAGCACTCTTGTCATTCCTTGTTATCTCCACTTTTGAGCCTGTGGTTTTATTTTTACTCTTACCGCAGCACTAAAGAGTGGGAGAGATACCTAGTTTACGCAAGGAAACAGCTGGTAGTCTTGTGTTGCATTGCAGTTTGTGTGCCTTCAAATCATTTCCAACTTAGGGCAACCCTAAGGCCAACCTATTGGGGTTTTCTGAGTGCTGGGGGTGTGTTATCTATCTATAGTCAGCCAATGGGTTTCCATGGTTGACTGAGAATTCGAACCCTGATCTCCAGGGGTGCTGTCCAAGGGTCAGACCATTATGCCATGTTGGCTCCTTAGTGTTGGATTTGAGACTCCAAAATCCAGAGTATCTGTTCCTGGCTGCAATCTATGGCTATGACAGTATTAACAAAACAATCATCACCCTGTAAAGAAAAACCCATTATGAAAACTTAGGTGACAGAAGCTGGAAACGACTTGAAGGCACACAACAACAAACCATATGAAAATTGGTGAAGTCTACCTTGAGGAGGGAGAGCCAGCATGGCTAGTGGTTTAAGCATTGGACTATGACTCTGGAGACCAGGGTTCAATTCCCAGCTTGGCCATGGAAACCCACTGGGTGACCTTGGGCAAGTCACACTCTCTCAGCTTCAGGGGTTGGCCATGGCAAATTAAAAAAACTCTGAAGAAAGCTCGTTTTATTTATTTATTTCACTTTTATGCTGCCTTTCCCCCCCCAAAAAGAGACCCAAGGCGCTCAAAGATAAAAACATTATCAAAATGTCTCAATATTTTTTTTAAAAAAAGCAATTAAAATTATCTAGTTAAAATGGGATAAAACCTTGCTAAGAAAACTCCATGATAGGCCTTGTTAGGTTTGCCATAAGTTGAAAAGGACTTGAAGGCCCACAACAACAACAGCTGCAGCTGCAGCAGCAACAACATCATCTTGGTCAAGTCACACTCTCTCAGCCTCGGAGGGAGGACAAGGGGAATCCCTTCTAAACAAAACCTGTGAAGAAAAACCCATGTTGGATTCCTCTTTAGAGTTGCCATATGTGGGGGAAAACTTGAAGGCCCACAACATCTCTCAGCCTCAGGGGAAGGCCCTTCCCACCAAGTCCTGTGAAGGAAAACTCCATGAGAGGTCCTCCTTAGGGTCACCAAAAGTGGGAAAGGGCTTGAAGGCCCACAGTAGTGTCTAGATCAGTGATGGCGAACCTATGGCACGCGTGCCAGAGGTGGCACTCAGAGCCCTCTCTGTGGGCACATGTGCCGTTGCCCCAGCACAGAGTTTGCCAGAGTTTGTTACTAGAAACCCAGAGGGACACGGCACTTTGTAATAAATAAGTGGGTTTTGGGTTGCAGTTTGGGCACTCGGCCTCCAAAAGGTTCACCATCACTGGTCTAGATCAAGGGAAGTAATAGTGCCACTCTATTCTGCTGGAATATTGCGACCAGTTCTGGGCAACACAATACAAAAAGGACATTGAGAAACTGGAGCATGTCCAAAGGAGGGTGACTAAAATGGTGAAGGGTCTGGAAACTATGTCCTATGAGGAAAGACTCAGGGAGCTGGGAATGTTTAGCCTGGAGAAGAGAAGGTTAAGAGGTGATATGATAGTCCTGTTTAAGTATTTGATGGAGTGTCACATTGAGGCTGAAGCAAGCTTGTTTTCTGCTGCTCCAGAGACTAGGACCCGGAGCAATGGATGCAAGCTGCAGGAAAAGAGATTCCAGCTCAACACTGGGAGGAACTTCCTGACAGTAAGGGCTGTCTGACAGTGGAACACACTCCTTCCTCGGAGTGTAGTGGGGTCTACTTCCATAGAGGTCTTTAAACACAGGCTGGATGGCCATCTGTCAATGGGGATGCTTTGATGGAGAGTTCCTGTATGGCAGATGGAGAGTTTTGGCATGGCAGAATGGGAGTCCCTGCATGGCAGAAGGGGAGTTTCTGCATGGCAGAATGGGGTTGGACTGGATGGCCCTTGGGGTCTCTTCAATACTATGATTCTAGGAACAACGGCCACAGCCTCTTGGCCCAGGAGTCCCACTCTCCATGAGGGGCCTGGGAGGGCCAAGGGCCCTCAGGGGGAGCCACTGCTCCTCGAGTCAAGGCCCGGCCTCCCCGCCAGGGAGGGAGGGACGGAGGGAAGGGGAGGGAGGGAGGGCGGTGGCGGCGCCGCTGCTGCTGCCTCTGCCTCTCTGCCTCTCCTGCTGTCGCCCTGGGTACAGGAAGCGGAAAGAGACGCCGCCGCGGAGGCAGCTGAGGGGAAGCCTCCCTCTCCGGACTGAGCCCAGCAGCAGAGGAGCCAGAGGGAGAGCCTCCAGCCACAGGTCTTTCTCCTCCCCTCACCATCTCTCTGCCTGCCTTCCTTACCTCCTTTTCCTCCCTCCCTTGCTTCTTTCCTCTCTCCCTTCCTCCCTTTCCTTCTCCCCTTCCTCCTTTCTTTTCCTTCCTCGCTTTTCCCCTTCCTCCGTTTCTCCCTTCTTCCTCTCCTTCATCTTTCCTCCCTCTCTTTCTCCCTTTCCTCTTCGTTACCTCCTTATCCTCTCTTTTCTTCCCTTCTTGCCCCCTTTTCTCTCCCTCCCTCCCTCCCTTCCTTTTTTCCTTCTTCCCTCTCTCCCTCGCTCCTTCCCTTCTCTTCCTTCCTTCCTTCTTTCCTCCTTCATTTCATTTTCCTTCTTCCCTCTCTCCTTCCCTTTTCTCCCTCCCTTCTTTCCTCCCTCCCTCCCTCCCGCCCTTCTTTCTTTCCTCCTCCTTCTCTTCTTTCCTTCTTTCCTCCTTCTCTTCCTTTCTTCCCTCTCCCCTTCTTCCCTTCCCTTTCCTCCACTCCTTCCTTCATCCTTCCTTTTTTCCTTCCTTCCTTCTTTCCTCCCTCCCTTCTTCTCCCCCCTTCTTTCCTCCCTCCCTTCCTTTCTTCCTTCTCCCCTTCTTCCCTTCCCTTCCCTCCACTCCTTCCTTCCTTTTTTCCTTCCTTCTTTCCTCCCTCCCTTCTTCTCATCCTTCCTTCTTTCCTCCTTCCCTTCCTTCCTTCTTCACTCCCTCCACCTTTCCTCCCTTCTTCCCCTCCTCCCTTCCCTTTCCTACTCCCTTAGCTCAGCCTCTCCCCCTGACCCTCGCCTGGACGTGGATTGTGGGGAAGCTGACACTTGTGGGGTCTTGGGTCGCCAGGGGAAGGCCTTCGAGGGCTGGCTGCCTGGCTGGAGGGTTGGCAAAGAATGGTAAAAACTGGGCACCAGGGGTGGAAGAAGTCCCCATTGCCCAGCCTTTCCTGGAGGATGGCTTTTGAGAGCTTTTACCTTTCTTAAAAATTGTATTCTGCTTGTTTGTTCATTTTATCACAAAGTTGGAAGGGTCCCCAAGAGCCACCCAGCTGTACCCCCTTCTGCCATGCAGGAAGACCCAGTTTAAGCCCTCCCTCTGACCAAGGGCCATCCAGCCTCTGTTTAAAAACAATCCCCAAAGAAGGTGAGTCCTAAAGTTGGAAAGGATCCCCCAAAGGCCACCCGAACAACTCCATTCTGCCATGCAGGAATACATAGAATCCTAAAGTTGGAAGGGATGCCCCAAAGGCCATCCAATCCAAACCTCTTCTGCCATGCAGGAATACACAATCAAAGCACCCCCTGTGACAGATGGCCACCCAGCCTCTGCTTAAAGACCTCCAAAGAAGGGGACTCCACCACTCTCAGAGGGAGCGTCTTCCACTGTCAAACAGCTCTTACTATCAGGAAGTTCCTCCTAATGTTGAGGAGAAATCTCTTTTTGTGTAGTCTGCATCCATTGCTCTAGGTCCTATTCTGTGGAGTAGCAGAAAACAAGCTTGCTCCAGCCTCAATGTGACACTCCATCAAATACTTAAACAGGGCTATCATATCACCTCTTAATCATCTCTTCTCCAGGCTAAACATACCCAGCTCCCCAAGTCTCTCCTCATAGGGCTTTATGGTTTCCAGACCCTTCACCATTTTGGTTGCCCTCCTCTGGACACTATCCAGCTTTTGAATTGTGGTGCCCAGAACTGTACACAGTATTATTCCAGGTGAGGCCTGACCAAAGCAGAATAAAGTGGCACTATTACTTCCCTTGATCTGTTCTACACTCTATACTTCCATTGATGGAGCCTGTCAAGCCAGGTGTCCCTCAACATATATCAGGACATGAGACAGTGGATGGAAGCTACAGGAAAAGATATTCCATCTCAACATTAGGAGGGACTTCCTGACAGTAAGGGCTGTTCAACAATGGAAGATGCTCCCTCAGAGAGTGGTGGAGTCTCCTTCTTTGGAGGTCTTTAAATAGGGGCTGCATGGCAGAATGGGATTGGACTGGGTGGCCCTTTTGGTATCTTCCAAACCTATGACTCTTTGATCTTGGAGATGTCTCATCCACAGGGTCACCATGAGTTGAATTCAACTTGAGGGCAGTTAACAACAACAAATCATGAGGATTTCTTGTCAAGATTTGTTCAGAGCCAGTTTGCCTCTTCTTTTGCCTTCCTCCAAGGCTGAGAGAGTGTGACTTGCCCACACTGGTTATGCATGGCTTGAGCAGGGATTCAGACCTTGGCTTCCAGGGTCAAAGTCTGGTGCTTAAACCAGTACAGTACACCACACTGGCACTGTTTGGGCCTGTTGCTCCATCTTGTTGACCTCTCTTATTTTCCAACTGATGAGCCATGAAACAGCCCAGGTGCATCATCTAGAAAGCCAAGGATGATGGGTTCAGTGGGATAACTGAAATGCCACCATTAACCTCCCACTGCCCAGCTGGTGGGCACAGCTTGTATACCCATTGTCTTTGGCTATTTCTGCCCCATCAATGGGCAGCTGGGTGGAAAGGGATTCGGACAGAGTGACCAGAGGTCCTCCTTTTCCAGGACATGTTTAACCTTCTGGAGGAATGTCAAAATGTCTTTCATTTTGAGCATGCCTTTATATAAGTGTTTTGAGCTTTTACGTGGGACCAGCCTACATTTTTCTTGAATGTCTTGCATTTTGCGGTGCCTTGTACCCCTTTGAAGTTAGGACATCTGGTCACCATGGATTTGGAGGAGGCACAGGAGGAGAGAATGGATTTTTCTTCCATTCCTGTGCATTAAGATGATGAAGTGAGGGATGCTTGTCTGTTTCTAATGTGTGTTTGAGGGAGAAAGCAGGCCAGGGTCCCTTGCCACCCCATCACTTGCTGTGGCCACTTCCATGGAGGGAGAAGGGCCTCTGTGCATCTGCCAGGAGAGAATAAAAAGGAAGGCTACACAAATGCTAGTGGAAGAGAGATCTAATTTATGAGAATAAACTCCAGAGGAGTAGACAGGTCAGTCTGTTACTGCACCCTCCTCATCCCACCCTTCCAGAGGCTTCATCCACACTGCACAAATAATCTGGTTAGACACCACTTTAACTGCCATGGCTCAAGGTTATGGAATCCTGGGGACTGTAGCTTGTAGCACCAGAGCTCCACTGTTGCAGAGCATGGCATGTTGCATGACATTTAAAGTGATGTCAGACTGGATTATTTCTGCCATGTGGATGCAGCCCAAGAAACACAGATTTACAGTGGCATGTGAGAGGTGCAGTTCTCAGGCTGCTGAACTGAGCAATTCCACTGCTTTTCAAGAGGCGGTGGCAGCATATTCCATCATTACACAATCCCAAGAATGTTAATCATTGTTGGTGGTGAACATGAAATGCACACAGGTCCAGTTAGGGTGGTTAACTCCAAAATAACCTCCACTGTTTTCTGGGGAACTTACTGCGAGGGATATTTTTTTTAGTTGCTTTAATAATTATCTCTAATGCTTCCTAACCAATTTAATACAAAACATTTAGGTAAGCTTCCAGTCACCTCCAATTTTGTTACAACAAAAAGGTAGTTAGCTTTCTTGGAGATCTGTCTTCTTTGAATGAGACTGACCATGTTTGGATTAATAAATAAGATTTGGCTGAGCCAAATGGTCCCTTGTTCCTCTTGCAGAATTGAAACTCTGTCTTAGGCTGCATCTGCACTGCAGAAATAACCCAGTTTGACATGTTAACTACCATGTCTCACTGCTATGGAAATCTGGGATTTGTAGCATGTTGTTTTACCAGACCTCTCTGACAGAGAAGGCTAAATGTCTCACAAAACTTCAATTAGCAGAATTCCAAAGCACTGAGCCATGGCAGTTAAAGTAGTGTCAAACCAGATGTTTAGGTTGGCAAATATAAAAGATAACATGATTTAACAGAATCAAAGCCAGATTTTGCTTAGAGAAGTGACGAAGACTGTTCAGGTGGCTTGTAGGAGAACAGTGACAGGCCACTACACTTCCTCGATATTACAACATGTCTTCTGGAGGTTGCCCATACATATACAGTGATCCCTCCGCATTTGCCGGAATTAGGGGTGAAGGACCTCTGTGAATGTGGGGAAACGGCAAATTTAAAACCTAAGAGAAGACCTCTCTAGGAAGCTCCAGATCCTCCAGTGCAACTCCATGGCCAACATCTGCCAGAAAAGTTGATCATAGAATCATGTTGGGAGGACCTATAAATGCCTAGAGATGCATTTTTTCTAGGAAGTTCTTGGTTCTCCTGCACAACTCTATGATCAACTTCTGGCAGAGTTGCTCAACCTAGAGATTCCTAGAGAGAACATATTAATCAGAATTGCAAATAATCAAATCCACAAAAGTCAAAACTGCAAGTGTGGAAGTCCAACCATAGTCACACACCAAGAAGGGCCTTACATAGTCACACATATGATGGCATAGTCAAAGGGGGGGGGGGGATTAAAGATACTAAAGGTAATCCAGAATAGCCAGGGGCAGGAGGAGATACTGACACCATATGACTCGCAATCGCATAACTGACTTTTTGCACCTGGGAACTTGTGCACTTACCAGGTCATTGACAGGTTTCCCCTGTCAGTGAAAAGGGACAGGTTGGGGGTGATTGCCGTGCAGTGACTATGGCCGATGCCACTTCTTTCCAGGTGTAATCACAATTTAAGGGCCACGCGTAGTAATATCCCTACACTCTAAATCACTTCCAAAAAGTCAGTGACGTAGCTTCCTGAATTGCATTATGAGGTTAGTTTAAAACTGGAAGCATGTGCTTCCAATCTCCTTCTGTCTGGCATGTGCCAGGGGAGGAGGTGGCATGAAAGTTTTAACAGGCATTGCAGTTTGTAAAAGGATCTTATAGCACCTTTGAGACCTACTGAGAGGAAGAAGTTTGTAAAAGGATCTTGTAGCACCTTTGAGACCTACTGAGAGGAAGAAGTTGGTAGCATGAGCTTTCGTAGGCTATGAAATGGTAAGCTGTGGTTTAGTGTCACATCCAAATTGTCTGCGTACTCTGGATGTTTCAGGTTGAATACCAGTGTGCTTTCAGTAGTATTTTGTTCAGGCTGCTGAAAACTTGAGTTTCTTTCAGGCTCATTGTGCTGCCTGGAGGGGGTTATTTTTTTAGCCTCCCTCCCTCTCCACTGGCTCTTGCCTTTCCTATTTTGCAGCCTGTCTCTTGGCTGCCCCCCTTGTTAACATTCCTCCGCATTCCTCTTTCTTTGCTCTGTTAGGGTTGGGCATTTGACTGGTTAGAAAAGTTTGGCTCTGTTGAGTAGTCAAGTAATGATCAAATACTTCAAAGTATTAACTTGAACACCAAAAAGAATATATTCAAAGGGATCTTGCAGCACCATTGAGACTAACTGAAAGAAGTAGGTAACATGATGAGCTTTTGTAGACTACCAACTACTACCAACTTCATATTGCCAACTTCTTTTTTTTAGTTGGTCTCAAGGGTGCTACAGGATCCTTTTGCATACTGATTTTCCAGGCTAACACAGCTATGTCTGTGAACAAAAAGAATACTTTAATAATCAACAGCCTCTGTTGTTAATCAGGAAAAAAATATATAGAGATAATATTCTGTGAAACAGTGGCATTCGTTTTTTTTAAAAATGGAAATGTGTGATCATATATATTAACAAAGAGAGGAGGCCTAAATACCTTAAAGGCACCGAAATTTGGAAGTTAAGCAGGGTCAGCCCTGGTTAGTATTTGTATGGGAGACATATATTGGATGCTGGAAGCTGTGTTTCAGAGGAAGAAACTGGCAAAACCACCTTGCTTAGAAAAGCCTCTTGAAATTCATGGGGTTGTCATAAGGCTGCTGGCAACTTGAATGTGTGTGCATGCATGTATGCAGACATGCACAGGTAAGGTTGCTATACATGTGAACATTTCACCAAGCAGTTCTCTGGCTTTTTCCCTGAAGCATTGTGCTCAGTCTACAGGTACATTACTTTAAAAACAACAACATACACATGAAAATACAGCCAGCATTTCATATCCAAGGATTCTTTATCCACAGATTCAACCTCCACAACTTAAAAATATTTCCCCCAAAATATGAATTCCCAAAAGTAAACCTTGATTTTGCAATTTTATGTAAGGGACACCATTTTACTGTGCCACTGTATTTAATGCAGCAGGAGCATCCAAGGATTTTGGTATCCATGGGGAGTCCTGGAACCAAACCCCAGTGGATACCAAGGGTTGACGGTACTATAAAATAACATCAGTCTTTTAAAAACACATCAGATCACGTGGAGGGAATTCCTGGTGACTTGGTCATGTCACAAGTGGTTTGAAGGCAATGAATGGCCTTTGCCCTGATCACTCTTTAGGGGAGCCCTGCAGTTGGTAGCTTAAACTTTCCTAAACTTTCAGGCTTGTTTGTGCCTACTCCCATGCTTTTATGTTTGACTGGCAGCCTGCCACCTGCCAGTAGCAAATCCGCCTGAGTTGAGTGACTTACACCCTAAATTCATCCTTTCTTTGCACTGGTCTTAACAGACTTTGGAGCAATCTATCCCCCTTTCATGCAACTTCTTTGTACACAACATGGCTGTCTACCCTGTGTTTTGTTTTGAAAAACCTCTTTAAAACTTTTGAACCCAAGTTTTGTACAGTTTATTCATGCATTAAATGTGTATGTACAAGAGATAAAACCATCAATGTACAATTTTAAAGGGCTTGCTGTTGCTGCTGCTGTTGTTGTTGTGTGCTTTCAAGCCATTTCTGACTTATGGGGACCCTAAAGCCATGGGGTTTTCTGGGCAACATTTATTCAGAGGAGGTTTGCCATTGCTTTTCCCTGAGGCCGAGAAAGCGTAACTTGACCAGGGTTACCCAGTGGGTTTCATGGCCGAGCTGGGAATCAAACACTAAATGGAAATACAACAATTCATAACTTTGAGCAGGTATATATTGTATGCAATACAGTCTTAAATGATCAGAATGTAACACAGGGTGAAAATTGTGTGGCCTTCATGTTGGACTGCAGTTCCCAGGAGCCCTTTGGCATTGCCAATTGCGAGAGATGATGGGAGCTATAGTCAGCACCCTTTGGAGTGTTACCTGTCAAGATGAGACTTCATCCTCTCTCTTCAGATTCATGTGCCCAAGAGAGTGAAGGTTAAATTGCATGGGAAACCTTGAGCTTTTCTCATCTGGCAGGAGCTCTTCCAACCAGCTGTTAAAGGCACATGAGCTCAGCTATGAGCCTCAAGGCACCATAGATATCCGTCACAGAGCAAGACAAGATTTGCCATGGTGGATACACCATTTCTTTATTATCTAGCTTCCTGTTATTAGTATTTTCTTTTTCTTTTCCTAGATTTGTGCTGAAGATGAAGGAAGCCAAAATCTGAAGAGTAACATTCCTATTTTCTTGAACCTGTGGATGATCAAGGATCTATTTATTTCCAGCAAAACTCTTCTTTTGGACTTTGTGGCTCTTCCAGGTTCAAGACGTGGGCCGCTCTCTGCTGTCCTGAGGCTTCCCTTTGGCCATGGATACGGAGTCAACCTACTCTGAGTATTCCCACTATTCAGGTCACTCCAGAAAAGCTCAGCGACAAGGGTATGGATACTATCTCATGGTGATTCTGGCCCAGAGATCGTGCTTTTTTTCCAGTTGAGTAGTGAAACTTCTGTGTCTGTCTGCAACAGAGAGGAGCTCAGGTGCTTATTTTGGGGCAACCTGTGTCTCTTAGAGACTTTGGTTCCTTATAAAGAGTGAGATTTAACCTTTCCATTACACTCTCCTGCCCTAAATCCATGTAGCCAGGGTCCCTCTTTCTATTACCCTCTTCCATTATATTACCAGGTACTTACAACAACCATAGACTTCTAGATGTTTGCAGTTAGTACTGCAGTCCATCATAACATCAGAGGTGCCACAAACCCTCTTTTGATGAATTCTGGGAAAAACTTGGTTCAAACACTGTGGTTGAACTAACATAGTTTGGAACCCAAAGACCTGTTTGAGCTTCCAGATATGCAGCAAACAAAAATAATGAAGCCCGTCTTTGTTTTATATCAGCTTCATAGGTGCATTCTTGCCTGCAGGGTGTAGCACTGTCTGAAAGTAAAATAATGAATGTAGCATTAGTTTATCCATTTAGATACGGTCTCACTCTGTCTGCAACAAACTGCAAATCCACAACAGATCACTATCTGTCATTTGGTTTGCTGGTCTCCTTTTTGCAGACCCTGGTTTGTTACACTGCAATTAAGCTTCTTTAACCAGAATCTGATATGGTATTGTAACTGAGTTATTGCTATAGCACTGCCTCCCATACTAATTCATCCCACATTCTTAATTTTGGTGGTACAGTGAATTTTCAAGCATCCAAGAAGATGGATTGTCTCTGTAAATGAACCTGATGGTGACCTTTGGAGGCGGCGGGGGGGGCCTCCTGGTTTTTATTTTCTTTTTTGTAACGTAAACATATTTGTCATATTTTCTGTCATTTAGTGTACATGTTGTATACTTAAAAAAGATGAAATTAATTTTCTAAAGAAGGACATTGCTCCCAGAAATATGTAGGGCTAATTCAGAATATTTGTGTCAGTTTCTTTATAAATCTTCCTATTCGCTCTGGACAACCAGAGCTACTTAAGATTATTAAGTAAGCCCTGTTTGGCACATGCATAATTTAAACTTCTTTCTCAAGAACATAAGGAGAGCCATGTTGGGTCATACCAGAGGCTTGTACAGGATAATCCAAGATTCTGTTCACAGCGTGACTAATCAGGTCTCTATAGGAAACCTGCTAGCAGGACATGAATGCAACTTGACCCTCCATCCTGTGGTCTCTGGCATGTGGTATCCAGGGGCGTACTGCTCCTGATAATAAAGATGATATTATTCCGTTGTTAACCAATGGCCATTGATAGTTGCATGAATTCCTGTGAATTTATTCAAGCTTCTTTTCAAGTTGGTAGTTCTAACTATGTCTTGTGGCAGTGAGTTCCACAGTTTAATTATATGATCTGTGAAAAATTACTCTTTTTTGTCTTGATAATACTGCTTCAGTGGATGACACTGGACTATAGTTTTATATGTGAAGAAGAAAAGCTTCTTTCTCTACACCATGCATAGTTTGGTACTATATATTTCTATCACATTTCCTTAACATTATAACCTTTCTCATAGGGCAGTTCCTCCAGTCCATTGCCCTTTTCTGCATATCACAGGTCTAGAATATTCATTTTCAAGTGTGGCAACTAGAACTATACATAGCGTTCCAGATGTAGTCTCAGTTTTGTTAGTGGCAGTTTTATTTTTAAATCTCTTCCTAGATATACCAAACATGTAATTTCCCTTCTTTTACTGCAACTATATGTAAGGTAATATCTTCATTGAATTGTGCAGCACAGCCCCTAGATCCCTTTCTTGTTCAGTCATTGCCAGTTCAAATCTCACCAGTGCACTTGTGATGCTTAACTGCTATTTTATTTTGCCTGAGCATGTATAACTTCACATGTACTTATAGTTAATCTTATTTGCCCTTACTGCTAATTCTACAAGTTTGGAGACATCCTTTTGAAGCTCCTTTCAATTCTTTATGATTCTGACCACCCTGGCTTCTTGCATAATCTATTCTGTTTTGGAGACCTTTCCTGGGGCAAGAAGTGACATGTCCATCCACCTTTCAGTCTCACCCTCCTAGAGGAAGCTCCCTAAATAAACATGTAGGTGTCTTGAGAGTACCCACCCCAGAGCAACCCTGGCACAGTATCTTGTTTTTAAAGGCTTTCTAGTCTGAACATGGTGTGCCATTATTTTGAGCGACGTCATTGTCAGCTTTGTATTGCAATTGCATAATTGCCCATTTTCTTATCAAACTGTAAACTGGAAAGAATGCAAAATGTGAAAAACCTTCCGTGCACGCTTACATTCGGTGTATCTCTGGGCTTGGGTGTTGTTGTGGTTTGCTTTGAGATGGTTCCTATCTAGTTGAGAAAAATTGCAAAATTTTTCAATATTTAGAGCCAATGATTCCCAAATAGTCCAGCAAGGTATGTTTGCTTGCTTTACTTACTTACTTACTTACTTACTTATTTATTTAATTTGTGTTCCACTTTTCTCCCAGAGTGACACACGAAGCGGCTCCCAGAATATGTTAGTGTGATACTGGAGAGGCCAAGTGTCATTTGGAAGATTAAGCCACTGACTTGGACACATCCATCATGGTGTTTCCATGTAGAGAGAGAAGGCCCAGTGCCATGCTAACCCTTCCCTTTCTCGGAGGAGAGGAGACTGAGAAAGGACACATCATATTTCTTAGGCCAACTGCTGCTTAAATTTCATGGTGCCGGCGGGGCGGGGCGGGGGGGAGGGCGGATTTCAGGAACATCTACTCTGTCCAGAAAGCACAGCACAGTCCCCAACCCTGACTGAGCCACAAAGGGGACAAAGCACCAGAGCCTGGAAGTACCTTTTTGCACCAAAACACCAAGAAACCTCACCACCAGCAGCATGGCTATGCTGTCAGGGATTCTGAGAGATGTAACCAAAAAGGAAAGTTTTCCAAGTTCTTAGAAATGGAATTATTATTATTATTATTATTATTATTATTATTATTATTATTTCTTACCCGCTTCTTTCCTTGCATCAAATCAGGGAACAACAACAATTAACAGACAAACAACATCAGCTAAAAAAAAAATCACTTGAAACAAACATCAATTTAAAAGGACATGTATCAAAACAATCCAAATGTAAAATTCATCATTTAAAATTCGCAATTTAAAAATCATCTAGATAACATAATTAATAATTAATGTTAATAATGACATTGTTCTTTCACAATTGCAAAAAGTTGGGAGCCAATCACAGTCAAAATAAGGGGAACACGCACTCTTAAGTTATCCACTCTCAAGTACTGCACCCTGAGTTTAGAGAGTTTGGAAAGCACTACCTTTAAGAATTGGCCAAACAATCAATCTAGAGAGAGAGAGGGAGAGGGAGAGAGTACTAGAATTTCTCAGTGGAGGGCACATTAGTCTGTTGCAGCACGAAAAAGGGGGAAACAGTCTTGGTGAACATATTTTATCATGACATATGCTTTTGAGAGTCATAGCCCATGAGATTACCTCTTTAATAAACGTCCAGTTTTTGCATGGCCATCGTGTACACACCTGCAATAGGTATGGTCAGAATTCTGGAATCTTTTTTCTTCCAAAGAAAGAACCATTACTTGCTTTTTCAAAGGGTTGTGGTCTGGAGACCCTTTATCTTTGTGCGGCTCAGTCACATTCCAGGCCTGCGTTCTGATCTAAGCACCAGGGTTATCTCCAAGTCATCACAAGTTCCCTTTGCTGAGGCCTCAGGGGAGGAAGATTAAGTGACTGAACAGCAGCAAGGGTCTGCCCAGAAACACTCAGCGCCAAGCAAACCTTGGCCTCGGAAGGTAGCAGCTATTCAACAATGGAATACTTCAGGCAGTTTGGAGGCACAGGGTGGAGTAATGTAGTAGTACCAGTAGTGGCTGTTTTGCTTAGATGTGATCTCTTACCATGTCATAATTAATTCTGTCAGCCCAGAAATCCCTTCAAGTGAATTGTGAAGCTTTTTCCAGTTTGACAGCCCCACTGGGGTGCTACTAGTTGCCTACTCTGCATGCACATCTTCTGAGCCTTGGGCAAAAGCACCTGATTCCCGTCCTACCCATTTGCAGTAGATTGCATGAGGTCAATGGGGATCAGCCTAAATGTGGGTTGGTGATCCAGGTGCTACTGAGACAAGAGAACCTGGACCAACTCCAGGGCCAAGCGGATGCTGCTTCTGCTGCTTCTCTTTGCCTTACGGGTTTTGTAGTGTTGTGTAATGGTCTATTAAGGGCCCATGACAGAAGTGAGAACTGTCAATCTGATTCCAAAATATTTGAAGGGCTTGCCCACTTGATTTAGTGATTGGGGGCAGCAGATTGTAGAGATGTTGCTGGTGGGGGTCACTGAAGGTTAAAGAAATGGGATCCCATCTGTCATTCCTCACTCAGAGGGTTCATCAGAGCTGAGAATCCATGCCCTGACTGCACTTCCTTAGTAATCCTCTTAAACATGTGCCAGAGGAATTGGGTTACTGTTTGGCCTCTTCTTCATTTTCTTTCTCTTCCTGCCAGCACACATGCACATTTGAAATGGTTTTGTATTGGCTTTGGCCAAAAAAGTACTTGGAAAGCTACCTCTTCTTTTCATTCACTGGCTTTGTTGGCAAACTTTGGCTGAAGAACCAAAGGAACCACTTGTGAAACCTCTTTCTTCCTCTTTTAATGGAAAAGGAGCCGAGACAGGCACAAATCGCCACGGAGTAAAGATGGCAGTCGCTCGGAGAAGTCTGTTACCATTCAGACGCCACCTGCAGAGCCATTGTTGGGGAACGATTCTTCCCGGGCAGAGGAAGGCCAGGTAAGGAGTGAGACAGGTGGGCCAAACCCAGGTAATGAGGACAGAGTTTTCTTGCAATGCATGTAGCTCTTGCTGTATTGCTGGATATGTCCCCCCCCCCAGCCCACATGTTTTTAAGAAGATGCTTGGCATAACACTTGATGTTCATCCTGGTGTCCCTCTAATTTGATTCTTTCTTTCTCTCTTTTTTCTTTTTGATGCAAAAGCTTACAAGGCCAGCCTTGGCCAACATGCCAGTGTAATCACTCATACGGAATATCATATTCGAATATTTCTAAATGTTTTTACCAGAACTCCAATGTCCGGTTGCAACCTGAATTATTCATGACTCAAGGTGCTATCTTATAAATGGCAGATATGTGAAAAATACTTTTTGGTTGTCTTCTGGGTTGACTGACAGTTTGCTGCTCCCAGAAAAGCTGAGGTCTTCTGACAGCAAACCCCAGAATAGCTCATTTCCTCCGTACCACCGGGCCTTCAGGCTCAGCTCTCACACAAGTGCTTACCTTCTGCCTTGTTGCAATGGTCTCATGATGAAATTTATCTACATGTCATTCTTGTGATTGGATCAGAGGCCTAGTTCCTTTGCTACACCAGGCACATAATGTGGAGTAGTTTAAGAACAAAGCATATATTTGACAGAAGAACCAGTGTAATTTAAGTGACAAAATTGGACTTTCTTCTGGGAGACTGTGATTTGCCTCCGTTTCTGACTCATTGGGCAAACAGCTGTTTTGCACCTCCAGTTTGCCATCTGTAAAATGGGACTAATGGTGATATGCCTTAAAGCAAAAACACATTGCTCATTAAAAGGGCTAGAGAAACCTTTACTAGTATGCCCGTATCTGTCCACTATTAAGAGTGTATTGCAAAATCTTCTCTAATCCAAAAATGTATTCTAAATGGGTATAGGATAAAAAGGAAGCAGCAGCTGCCTTATTGCCATCTTCTCGAGTATTTCCCTTCAATTTAAAAAGTGTAGTTTCTGACTAACAATGTGGGCTTGAGCTACCTAGCAATTTTATGCCCTATTGGAAGTGTAATGGGATTTAGAATGTACTTCAAGAATCTCATATCTTTCACCAATGGTAGATTCTTGATAGCCTGCTGTAACACCCATACTTAGCAATACCTCTGGTAAACATTCATATGATAGCCATTTTGCATGTTACAAAATAATAAGCAGTTCCTTTCAGGAAGTCACATGCTGCCCCATGTGGTTGGCCACATGTCATGATTGTTCATATTCTTTGATGGCTCCATATGCTTTTTGTACAGGCCCAGTTTCCCCAGTGCCTCACCAGGGTCTCTGTATACCTTAATGTCATCCATGCACTGAGACTATCTGTTTCGCCTCCATAGCTGGTCCTATTTACCTTGGTGGTAGAGGAGGAAGGAAATAGTATGTTCGTTTGCATAGTCTCCCCTCTCAAGATGTTTAAACACTGAAGAATTGTCTTACTAAAGCAAGTTCTTCCAAGGCTGAATGGGCATGGCATTCTGATTAGTTGACTTAACAGTTGACAAGCTATTGTTCAGGCACAGTCAAATATTGTTAAAGGCTTTAGTAATCTCAGGACATAGAGAGTATATCCGTATTTCATCCTGAGGTCATTGGTTAGCAAGGGCAGAAGTAGGAGTGGAGGCTAATGGTCTCTTAGGGTAAAACTCAGCAGCACAGCAAACATCTCCCAGTGCTACCTACTAGGACTGTATGCCTTTTGAAATAGGAGTCCACACACTGTGTTGTGAGAAGTGTTGGACTATGATCAGGGAGACCCATGCTCAAATTTTCACTCAGCCATGAAGCTGGTTAGGGGTCATGGGTCTAAAAGAGCCTTATCAAGTCTAACCTATTTCTTGAGGTTGTTAGGATAAAATAGATGGGAGAGAAAAACTTGTATGATCTTCTAAGAGTGGAAGTGAGGTGTAAAGGTAAACGCACTGTAAAAAACATAGGGCTAAATCCAATTGTTAATCTTAACTAGAGTAGACACAGTGATTAATGGGACTTACTGTAAAGTGTGTAAGTCTCCTCCATTTGAAACTAACAATTGAGTTTAGCATATAAATTAATTCTACTGTTTCAGCATTATAGCTTATCCAGTTTTTTAATAATTACTGTATACTAAGTGTCGTAGCTATTCATGATTATGTTCCTTGCTCTTATGCCATAGATTTAAAATACCTGTCAAATACTTGACCATATTTTTCTATTGACTGGTCAGATACCCAATCCTAGCATGCCTCCTTCCTTATAAATTTTTTAAAAATTTAAAATTCTTTGAAATAGGGCTGATGTAGTAGATATTAATACATTTGGATGTGTGAAATGCATATGACCAAGTCCCTTACTGAAGACTTCTGAGTAAATTTATCTGTAATGGGACAAGAGGACAGGTGCTTCTTGTAAATCAGTAACAGCTTAAAGAATAGCAAGAAGAGGACAGGAATACATGGAGAGTTTTTACAGTGGAGGGAACTAAATGGTGGGATCCCAAAGAAGCTGTATTAGTGTTATTGTTGTGCTGTGCTTGTACATATTCTGAAGTCAAGGATGAGGAGTATAGTCAACTGGTGTATGACAATTAATCATTCTGAATGGCGAAATGCCAAGTAGCCTCTGAAGATACTTAATGGGCCAATTGACAAAAAAATGATGACGAGGAGAAGACTTGATATAATTGCATATTGAAACTTCCCATATACACATATGATGTTTAACATAGCTAAGCTAGATACATCCCTGTGCATTTCTTCTCAGTGCACAGTTTCTCTCAAAAACAGTAAGGTGTGTCTCCTATGTTACATTATATTTGTATTGAAATGTTTTCAATTAATACATTAAAATAACAGTCCTCTACTACAGTAGACCTAGATCTTAGTCGAGAACGATGTTTGAAGAGATTTGAACATGTCCTTTTGGGTGGAAATGTTTTCTTCACAAAATAAATCTAATTCAAAAAGAAAGGAAACTCTATAGCCTCTTTTTCATTACAACTGAATTTAATGGTCTTGGAGGTCAGCTGAGGAACCAGAGAAAAGGCAGGTTCCACTGAAAATGCAGTGCCCATTTCTCCAAGGCATCATCCCACTCGGTGTGTGTAGCAGGGTGAATAGCTCATGCTTCTCCCTACTAACCGATACATCTGAGCTGCGGAATTGAGAGTGCCTTTTTCAGGTAACAAAATGGGAGACATCTGAAGGTGCCCTGAATGTCCAGAGCTAGTACACAACTGAGTCATCTTCTTTTCCTTTCAGGATGACAACTGGGGCGAGACCACAACAGCCATCACAGGAACCTCAGAGCATAGCATATCCCAGGAGGACATTGCCGGACTCAGCAAAGACTTGGAGGACAGTGTTGGCTTGGACTGCAAGCGCTACCTTGTCTTAACATTGGCTGCCATCTTGGGCCTTTTGGTCTTCCTGACTCCCATTGCCTTTATCCTGCTCCCCCAGATCCTGTGGAGAAGTGAGCTGGAGCCATGTGGCACAGCTTGCGAAGGACTCTTCATCTCAGTGGCTTTCAAACTCCTGATCCTCTTGATTGGCACCTGGGCTCTTTTTTTCCGCCAACCCAAGGCAGACCTCCCAAGAGTGTTTGTGTTCCGCACCCTCACTTTGGTCCTCATATTTCTGCTGATGTTCTCTTACTGGCTGTTTTATGGTGTTCGCATTTTGGAGTCTAAGGACCTCAATTACCAAGGAATCGTACAGTTTGCTGTGTCCTTGGTGGATGCTCTACTTTTTGTTCACTATCTTGCTATTGTGGTGTTGGAACTGAGGCAACTGCAACCAATGTTCACAGTCAAGGTGGTTCGATCAACAGACGGAGAATCGCGCTATTATAGCTTGGGACACCTGAGGTAGGTCCACAGTTTAGAGTGTCTAGGAATCTTTGGAAAGCTGGAGAAGCAAATGGATTTTGATCTGTTTCTTGAGTTTTATTTGAGTTTTATGCAAAAAATACTTAAAAGGTTTTTTAAAAAACACAGAACGGGGTAAGGAATTAAAAATCTAGAACATTTTAAAACAAAATCTTCCAGGTCACCAGTGTCGTGTCATTTTGATCCAGTGTTTTGTCAGTGGATGTGTTGGCTTGTAATGTTTTGTTAGCTGCTTGAAATTTTGGACAGGCAGTTTTAATTCCTAGCCTTGTTTCTTGTAATCAGTAAAAATAAAACCATAAAACGTAAAGTTACTGCATGGTACATAAGTTAAAAACAAAAAACAGAGATGGGCAATAGATTTGTTGTTGTTGTTATTCAAATCAGCACCACATAATGGCAACCCTTATAAATTGTAAATTGTATTAACCCTATAGTTTTCTTGGCTAGATATATTCAGAGGAAGTTTACTATTGCACTTCCCTAGATAAAGAGAGTGTGATTTCCTCAAAGTTATCCAGTAGGTTTCCATGGCTGGGTAGAGACTCAAACCCCAGTCTCCCATGTCCAACATTCAAAACTTTGCACCACACTGGTTTATGATACATTTATTAGGACCACTAAGAATTTATTTTGGTTTTGGTTTTGTTTTCCAGAACTTCACTAGGCAAGGTCTTGCAAAAATTAGGGAATTGGGAAGACATAGAGTTCCACTGACCCTTTGTGTTAGTCAGCGTGGGTCTTTGCAACTGCAAGATGAAGGCTGCAGGCTCAGGGAAGAGAAAGGTTATTAAAAGTTACCTGTTTTAGTTTGCTGGAATGTACAGTTAATAGCTTTTTCTCTCCATTTCTGTTGACTAGAGCTGACTGAGACCTAAGAGAATCCAGTGCCATTTACTTGCCATTTCTGTAACATTTTAATAGTCCAAATTAAGGTATTAGTAGTACCCTTAATAGGAAAGATTTTGCATTCTATCTTTTGTCCATGAAAAAGGTATTAATGCTGTCACTAACCTGTCTCACTGCCTTCCTTTCTCTAAACTTTTCAGAATCTGTTCCCTGTCCTTTGGAAGTCAGGTGTGTTTAGTCTGTGAACTCACTCCATAGTCATGGCAGTGTTATTTTAGAGAAAAACAACACTCCAAAGTCTTTTATGTTTAGGGTATACAGAAATAGTATAAGAATAAGAGTAGTAATTGTTGTTCTGTCTTTCCTTTTAAAAAAAAATTATTTTCCTCTCAATACTGTTTTCATAAAGATTGTGTTAAAAGAAAATTGCAGATTCTTGTAACAACCCATGACACATTTTGGTGCTTCCTCCCATGTGTTGGCGTTCCTGCAGTTGCTCTGGGCATTTGAACATAGGTGGTCTGAAGAAAGAGTTGAAACATGAGAGGCATGGTATTTACCAGCATCAGTTTTATTTAGCATCTCAGGGAGCATGCAAGACACAGTTGCTATTTGTCTGTCCAATACTTTGAGCCCAATGCTCAGAAACAATCTATTCCTTTGGACTACAAGTCCCACAATCTCCTACCAAGGATGGCCTGATTCTGGGAATTATAGCCCAAATAAACATTATTCCAAGCTCAAGCTTAGTTTAATGAGGTTTCCTTCTGATATTCTCATAATATAGCTCAAAGCAACAACAGCTGATTTTTGGAGAAATTACTTTTTGCCATATGCTTAGGAAATGTTCTTCTGAGTGATTTCAGGGTCAGGAGGAATAGTTGTATGGTGTCTTGTGATCGGTAACACTATGAGTCTGTAAACATCCAGATTAACATTGGAAAAGCCATATTCCTATCCTGGAAAGCTTATTAATTAAATTTCTCTGTGAGATAACAAAGTTAAATGAAGGAATATGTCAAGTAGCAATACATGCAAATGAAGTTTGCATATGCTTGAGCATTGAGGAGGAGTTTCATAGTGACAGGACCTTACGCTTCACCTGTAATTGCTTCCTTCCAGACAGATCTCTTAAAGAGTGTTAAAGGTGTTCTTTTGGTACATTTGTTTGAGGCAGAGAGAGTGATGAAACCACTTCTAACACAAGGTTTTCTTTGCAAGATTGAGTTAGAGGGGATTGCCATTGCCTTCCTCAGAGGCTAAGAGAGTATGACTTGCCCAAGGGATTTCAACTGTGGTCTCTTGGAGTCCTAGACCAACACTCAAACCAGTACTGTACACTGGCTCAAGGTTCTGAGTGGTACATCTGAATATTTAAAGCAGTGCAACTCCAAGTGGTAGTCTGTGGACTAGTGCCAGTCTCTGAGCCCTTGTTGCTTCCAGGAAAGCAAAAAACAACTATAGCCTATGGACATAAATATGGTACCACTTCAGGCACCTGGGGTCTCCCACATCTGATAGATTTAGAAGCATTCGTTTAAAGGTAATAAGTGTGTGGCTGTCATGTGGTATACTCTAATATGCTGCAGTGCTCAATGGTTAGAGCACTAGTTGGCCAGGAACATCAGTTTCATCTTCTTTCAATTTGGTTGGAGAAAGAAACCATATGAGAAGCCTGCCTTTTGTTGAACTGCAGGTGCCAGAATCAAGCCTTTCAGTGCTGCCCTCTATGTATACAAAGTCATCTGGGTTGTACTAGTTTTGCATATGTAGGAGGTAGTCCAGATGAGAGAGCATTCAAACACGGAGTACCCTACTGCCAGCATTGCCAAGTTTTCAAAGCATCGGTATGGGACAGTTGAAATTCATGATTGTCAGGGTTTGACAATCAGGAAGTAGCTATTTGTGTCTCCTCCTACCTAAATACCAAATCAAAATGTTCACTTAGCCATGTATTCCCCTGTAAAAATAACATACAATCTACCCTCACACATTACATGATGCACACTTTTCTATCACAAAAAATATGGGGGGAAGGTTGCACCTTATACAGTCTATATCAGTGATTCCCAACATTTGGTCCTCTGGGTGTTTTGAACTTTAAACTCCCAGAAACCCTAGCCAGCTTGGCCACCAGACAGGAATCCTGAAGTCCAAAACATCTAGAGGGCTAAAGTTTGGGAAACACTACTCTGTATTAAAGGAAAAGCTTCCAAACGCTCAATTGGGAGATACTCCTTATGCTAAAGAGCACCTGCCATACTTACAAGGGCCAGGCTTTCCAGTCCTTAAATAAGGAACATCTCTTATAACGTGGAATACTTGCCAGCTCTACCCACCTTCTCCATCACCTCCTGTAGTGGGAAATAGCCTGGTAACTTACCCATGAATGTGTTGCACTGAACTACTACTCAGGCTTCTTGTTTTTGAAAGGTCAGTATACTCATCATGCAGACTGAAGTAGATTTCTGAGCCGCACCTCTTCAAACCTTAAAAGTTAGCTGCATTCTATAAATTAGCACAGCAGAGGGAAAAATAGCAGACAAGCACAGTAGATATGAGAAGGTATGGTGAGACTTAAATATAAATGACAATAAGCCCAGAGGAGTCTGGAAGCAAAAGATCAATCTGGAAATATTAATCAACATTCTACCTTTCTCCCAGAACAGGATTCAAGGTGGCTTATAATCATTTAAAAACACATTACAATTAAAAAAAAACCATGTTAATAAAAAGGTTGAAACAGTATTAAGCCAGGGTTGTGTTTCAAGACACAAGTTAAAATCAGTTTCTGAAACACATTTAAAGCATAATAAAATAGAAACACGACACTACCCCCATTAAAAGCTCCATCTGACACAACGTAATAAAAACCAAATGCCTGCCCAAATAAACAGTAGGTAGGGATTTGGAAGCAGCCATTGAGAAGGAAGAAAGGAAATCGTCTTCTTTGAATGAGCAAGAGAGTACTGTGTTAAGGGATTGTATGAACCATAACATATCTTTTGCATTGTACAGTAGATTGTATGAAGTATAATCGATCTTTTGCATTGCATCATTTTCTAGCTGTGTGGTGATGACAAATAGGTAACAGAAGTATATAATGCAGATACACACCTGAGTGAGCCAGGAATGCTTGTAGTTTTTTGCTTCATGCGCACTTGAATCAAGTCCCATATTTGTCTGTCTAGCCCCATTCAGGCTGTACTAATCTGCCATGAGTAAATGCATGAGGAGAGGAGCATGCTGACTACTTCTCTCTTTGGTTGCCCTCTGCTTCCATCTCTGCATATCCGGACTGCTGCCTAAAATTGGTTGCAATTTTCTGCATCCAAACTTGAGGTGCCGTTACTTTTGAAACCCTGTTGCCAATTATACATGAAAAGGATATACAGTTGGATTTTTGTATCCACGTAGTCTTTATCCACAGATTCAATCTTCCATAGCTTGAACATACATACATACATACATACATATAAAAATCCAAGAAGCATACCTTGATTTTGCTAAGGTTTGCTTCTTGGCTTTTTTTTTTTTCTTACTGAGAGCAAACATGGCATAGTGGTTTGAGTGATGGACTGCTATGACTCTGGAGACCAGGGTTCGATTCCTTGCTCAGCCATAAAACCCACTGGGTGACTTTGGTCAAGTCACATGCTCTCAGCCTCAGGGGAAGGCAATGGCAAACCCCTTCTGAACCAATGTTGCCAAGAAAAAAACATGATAGATTTGCTTTAGGGTTGCCCTACGTCAGAAACAACAACAATGACAGCACCACCATTTTAAAACCCCATTGTATATAATGGGATTTGAGCATCCAAAGATTTGGGTATCCACGTAGTGGGGGGTCCTGAAACCAAACCTCAGTAGATACCAATGGCTCATTATATCAGTGGTTCCCAACCTGTGGGTTGGGACCCCTTTGGGGGTCGAATGACCCTTTCAAGGGGTTCACCTAAGACCATTGGAAAACACCTATTTAATTAGTTATGAAGTAGCAACAAAAATAATTTCATGGGTTTGGGTCACCACAACATGAGGAACTGTATTAAAGGGTTGCAGCATTAGGAAGGTTGGGAACCACTGCATTATATACTGATTTAATCATTTTGATTCTCCCTGTTCTCCCTTACCCTGCAGTATCTCTAGTCTAGACGCCTCAAGAAAATGATGGGTTAGGGAAATGCATAGTAATTATTGTTCTGTAAATACAGATGACACAGTCTCAGGTGCCTGCTTGTTCTTGAAACATCATGGCACTTTCATGTCTGATTATTTGTAAGTTGCTGAAGATCATGTTATTTGTAAATTGCTGAAGATATGAATGGTCGGTTGCTGTTGTTTTTGTTTCAAACAATGAAGTCTCCATAGTTTGCATTTTTACTGAGCAAGATTTGAAAATCCCACAGATTAATTCTGCTTTGTATTGTACAATACAGTACTTTTTTCTGGAACCTTGGAGAGTTTAATAGTCACACTGGCCAAGTACGACAAGTGGACCCATGTACTAACAACTTACAGTCCACAGGAGAAGTGAGCAATCTGTGGTCCTCCATACTTTGTTGGATTGCAATGCCCATTAGTCTCAGTAGCTAGTGAGGAAAGGCATTGGGAACTGGAAGGCAGCAACATCTCCCACTCCTCAGTCTCGATATATTAGTTACAGGTAGCAGGAAGCTACCATTCTCTCTTGAGTCCTCTCTCCTACTCCTCAGTCTCTCTTTAAAGTAGATGTAGGTATTAGGAAGGGGAGCACTGGGAAAAACACACACATATAGATGTATATGTGGATATTTTCAGAGCAGATGTATATGAAGGGACTAAGTTGTATATGGACACTTGTGATGTCATTTTACTTTTGTTAGAAAGCACCCTGAGTCTTAAAAAGGTACCGTAAATATGGTTTAAATGAATAGAAGAGTCTAGGCCCCTGTTCCTCAAGCTGTTATCAAGGTGTTTGAAAAGGCTTGTAGACAAATTCATGGAGGATGTAAGTGGCTATTGGCCATGGTAGCTGAATGAAACATCAGTGATCAATGGCAGTGTACCTTTGAAAACACTGCACATGGCAGTATGATGGCCTTATCTTTTGTAAAGGTACTGTATTCTCCATTGACAAGCTTGTCAAGTCATGTCCGACCATAAGGAGCAGTGCTCATCTCCTTTACTAAGCCGATGAGCCAGCGTTGTCAAACACTACTCTGTGATCATGTGGCCAGCATGATTGCACAGAATGCTGTTTACCTTCCCGCCAGAGTGGTACGTATTTATCTACTTGCATTTACATGCTTTCGAACTGCTAGGTTGGCAGAAGCAGGGACTAGTGATGGGATCTCATCCCATCATGCGGCACTCGGGCCTCGAACTGCCAACCTGCCAATCTTGCAATACACAGAGTCAGCATCTTAACCACTTGAGCCACCACATCCTTGCCTCCAGTTTAAGATAGGTTATTTACATTTAGTCATTAGTGACAGGTTAGGAGATGACCAAAGAAGAGTGCTTTTGCGGTGTAATCATGAAATTTCTTTAACACGGTTATTAAAACGAAGCCATAACACTATTTATGCACTTATTTCTGCATACCTTTCAATAGCACAACAGTCCTTGTTTTCGATGAACGTTTCCAGTTTCTGTTTACCACACAATGCACATGATGCCAGCCTCCAGTCTCTTTCTTCCTGGTTTGTGCATGCATTTTTATTTTATTTTATTTTATTTTATTTTACTTCTACCAGTAATGATGAGAGCAAACCTGTAATGGTGAGATTCTTTGGGCAACTCATTTCCAGTGATTCATGGTTCTTGAGTTCCATGCTATTGTTTTAATTATAAAAACCACACATTGCAACTTTATTATCTGGATGATGATCATTACCAGAAATATATATAAATAAGTAAATTAATACCTGCCAAAATACAGTGAAACCTGGCTTCTTCACTAAACCGGAAGGTTCATGATGTTTCAGAAGCAGGGAGGAAGGATTCGTGAGATGCCAACGTCATGCAAAAAGGAGAGGAATTATATGTTGTAATTCTGCTTTATTTCCATCACTAGGGCCTCACACAGTAATCTCCTTAGTTAAGTATTGGAAATTAGTGGTTCTTGGGCCAAATATTCATAATCAGAGAACTTGTTCCCTAGTTACTCTTTGCTCCCTTTGGACCAGAAGAAGACATGAGAGATAGTGAGGGACAGATTATTTCCCCTATGGACTGTTGGGCTATAGAGTCACAAGGAAAATGTACAATGTGGGTTTTAATAGTAACCATGCATTAAAGAGTATGTATTTTCCCTGGAAAACAATTAACCATCCATTATGAAGCCTCTGCCTTGGTCCAGGCCTTGGAGGTAGAGAGGAACTGCTGGACCTCTTACCCTTTCCCGTCACCACTCCCTTCTCCTTCTGTGTTCATGTCTTTTTAGATTGTAAGCCCGAGGGCAGGGAATCGTCTAACTAAAAGATTGTATGTACAGCGCTGTGTAAATTTACAGCGCTTCATAAATAAAGGTTAATAATAATAATAATAATAATAAGTTACTGTGAGCCATAATGATTAGGCATTTAAACAGGAAGAGACATAAAAAAAGATAGTCAACAAGTGCTGTAAAGTACTGAAGGATGCTGCCAGTCTGAGAAGTCCCTCAGGCAGGGAGGCTGGATCCTTTGTGGCCCCACAAGGAGAGGCATGGAGCCTTTGCTAGAGTAGTGATGGGCATTTGACCTCAGAGAGGGTTGTTACTAGTGCGGATGGTGGATGCTGTCCATGTGTATATTGTTGTACACAGTGGGACTTCTTCTCAGAATAAAAGCCTCATCTGAGAGAGGTTTACATTGTCTCTTTGCTCATTCAGAAAGGGAGAGGTGTTTCTCCAGCTCACAAGCTGCTGACTGCAATCACGAAGGTGGAAAATCTAGTGCCAAACGTTGAGGTGGTGCCTCACGCGCTGCGCAACACCATCAAAAGCATTTTAACATGGACCCCCCCCAAAGAAGGGGGTCTTCTGGCACATCACCCCTCCCTCTTCCCATGTCGACCCTTCACATTTGCAGCTTTGACTTTTGCAAATATGATTATTCACAGATTTGATTAATATACTCTCTCTAGGAATGTCTAGGCCCTCTAGCATGACTCTGCCGAACATTGACCATGGTGTCACACTGGAGGCTCTATTGATTCCTAGAGATAGTACCTCTCCAGGCATTTCTTGGTTCTCCAGTGCAATTCTGTGGTCAATTTCTACCTGATGTTAGCAATAGAGTTGCAGTGGAGGACCTAGAAATTCCTAGAGGGGTGTTCTCTCAGGTAAAACACCCCTAAATCCAGCAAATGTGGAAGGCCCACTGTACTCTCCTCTCTCCCTTGCCCAATTTCCTTCTTATTCTTCTTTTCTTCCTCCCTCCCTTCCATCTGCCAAAATAGGGGAGGAGATTTGCTAGACAACAGGCTTGCATATTCTCCCTACTCCTGGTTGTAGTTCAGCAAAATGGCCACTGCTGAGAAATTACCATACCTATCAACACATGTATTAAATTTTTGCTTTTGGTGTTATTGTTTTCTAATTATTATTATGCAAGTTTATAATGTTTTCTATTATTATTATTATTATTATTATTATTATTATTATGATGATGAATGTTCTTGCATTTATTGTAATCCCCGATTATCTTGCATCAGGTTCTGGTTGATATTTCTTGTTGTGATGTGCCTTCAACCTGGCTCTGAGTTATGGTGACCCTATTATGGGGTTTTCTTGGCAATTAGAGGGGGTTTGCCATTGTCTTCTTCTGAGGCTGAGAGTGTGTGAGTTGTCCAAGATCATCCAGTGGGTTTCCAAGGCTGAGTGGGATTTAAACAACAGAGACTGGATGGCCATCTGTTTGGGTTGTTTTGATTGTGTATTCCTGCATGGCAGAATGAAGTTGGACTGGCTGATCCTTGGGCAACCTTCCAACTCTATGAAGCTATGATGATCTATGAGAACTCGCCCTGTTGAGCTTTGTTGGCAGAAGAGAAAGAAAGTAAATAAAGTAATTATCTTGTGTATTGACAATGATGGAATCTTTGCCTAAACAGAGTAACCTTAGGAACTTGTAAAGCTTTAACCAGGAAACTGGCCAGAGTCTTGAAATATTGAGAGAAGCCTGTCTCTGGACAAGGCTACTGCTTGACATAATTTTTCACATGTAATACAATTGGCCCTCCATATCTGTGGATTTTTTTATCCATGGATTCAACCATCCGCAGCTTGAAATTCCAAAAAGCAAACCTTGATTTTGCCATTTTATATAAGGGACACCATTTTACTATGCCATTGCATTTGATGGCACTTGAGCATCCATGGATTTTGTTATCCACAGGGGGTCCTGGGACCAAAGTCCAGTGGATACCAAGGGCCCATTGCCGTTCCATGTGAAATGACAATACCGTTGGAGCAATATGCTCCTGCCTAAGGTTAGCATTTTGACTATTATTAGGATCAATTTAATTGCTAGACACTCTCCAGTCTATTAACAGTCAGTACTCCATATCAACAGATTTTTATCTACAGATTCAAGCATCCTCAGTTTGAAAATATTTTAAAACTATATAAATTCAAGAAAGCAAACCTTGAATTTCTTATTTTATATAAGGGACACCTTCTTACTATGGCACTGTATTTAATGGGACTTGAGCATCTCTGGTCACCCTGGGTTAGATATAGGATGTTCATTTTAGAACTATCACCTCATAGTTGCTTCACTCAGTTTCATTTGCTCAAGGAAGGCATGCTGAATTGCTGATAGTATTCTCTAAGGCCACTCCTTTAAAAACAAACAAACCTATTTTCTCCCCTTTTTGGGAAGGAGGATTCAAGAGGGTGGTTCCAGGATGATTCATTCCAGGATGATGCAGATGATGCAGATTTTAAATAAATATTTAAATGTGGGTTCTTTGTTGGATTTGAAACAGACAACACACTGTAGTTGCCATGTTAGATAACTTTTGCCATTAAGTATTAGATAACCTTTGTATTTTGATTGTTTTGGATTTCTCAGGCTGCAATATCCTTCCAGGTCACTTGTTGGAAACTGGAGTGTAAAATATTGTGCTCCAGTGCTTCTGCTTCTGAAAAGTAGGTTTCAGAAAATAGAGCTGGGGCAGTTTTTCCTGGCACCCTGCTACTATTCTATTGAAATTTTTGGTGTTGCTGTCCTTGCCCCATGCAAAGCTAACTTCCGCTTTCTTAAGATATCTCAAGACGTCCCTATATTGTTACATCAGGAAAAAAAACTGTTAGGTGCTAGCTATATATAATCTGCCAGTTTTAGTCCAAATGAAAGGGTTGGTGGTAGAAATCCCAAAGAGTTAAGTCCCAGACTATTAGCTGCCTCTTTTTAAAGTTTCCCCTCTTGCAGTAAAATTTGGTATCTTCAAATACAGGAAACCTATTCAGGGGTAGCTGTGTTGGCCATATAGCAAAATACAACAAAATACAAAATCTTGACAATTGGAAAGTTTTACCGTACCATTTTGTGGATTTTGTTGTATTTTGCTGCTTGACCAACACAGCTACCCCTGAATATGTTTCATTAGGAAACTTGTTTTAGCATTTAAGTTTATCACACTAGGGAGATCCCGCTGAAAACGGGATTTAAACTAGATTCGAATTTAAAGAAAACTTGCAAATGCAGGAAGTTTATCACACTAAATGACCCCCAAAGTAAAATCACACAAAGTTAAACTGAACATAAACCTCTTTTGCAAAGCAAAGTACAGAAGCAAGAAAGCATTATTATTATTGTGTCCCTATCAAGAGAAAAATGACATCTTTTTACTTTTGGGAAGTTCCAAAAGTTAAAAGCTGCTAGTTTTCTCTGCTTTGCATTCATTTTAACTGTGTTATTTCACTTTAACTGTGATGTTGTCTGATAAACTTAGGGCATTTGCGGGTTTTTGTTTTTGCTTTAAATCTAGTTTAAATCCCACTTTTCTTTGAGATCACTCCATTGACCAGTTTATGGCCTCCCATCATTTAAACTGTTTTTTATTTTTTAATATGCAATGTTCCTGATCTTTGGATCCCTTTAAGTCCATTCAGGCTCCCAGCCTGTGCCAACCTTCATGTTCAACAGAAAGATTTGTGAAGCAGTGGCATGAGGGGGATTGCATTGCGGGTTTAGATGCATTTTAGTTCAACACCTTCATAGATTTAAAGAAACCAGTGTTTGCAACCAATGGGCACAGCAGCTCTTCCGTTTTCTGGTGTGAATGTATGAAGACCTTGGTTCATTGCACTTCTTTTTCCTGGAGTTCATGCTAAATCATTGTAGGATTTCATTTATGTACAGCTTCCTTCTTTTCTTTTAATAGAAAATACTGTTAATACAGAAAATTAAGCTTGCCTGTGGTACTTGCAAAGATATACGTATTGAACTAACTCACACCATGCACAATTATGTTAAAACTGGGGGGCAAGGGCAGGACACTTACACAAAATGAAATAATTTGAAATTTAAACAAATAAATACATCTTTGCTAGTAATGAGCAGGTGGGTGGTATGAATGGCATGCCATGCTGAAACTGAACTGGTTTCAGAGCCCCCATCAACACCAATGGAACAGAGCCATCATTCTTGATGTGGACTAATGGTTTAATTTGGCAAGCTGTGCAATGCAGTTTAAGATTGTGGAGAAAGAGAATCCCATTAATTGGATTTCTTTCTGGTGAGGCTTTGGGGTATGTGGATTTCTTCCCATTATTGCTGAATTTTACACTTAGCTCTTGCTATTTTATTAGGATTAACTCTTGCTATTTTAGTTAACCAGTTAATCAGAAAAAGGAGAGGAGGCACCTAGGAAGTATCATGATTTTAATGGAAGCTAACATACTTAACGTAAACTTTCCCCAAAGGAACACTTCTATTTTAACCAAGTTAATTACTGAATCATAATTTCTATTAAGCAGTTATGTAATAGAAAGCTGAGATCATAGAAGATTTTGATCTTTAACACCCTCCTGCTGTATAAATTCATCCATTCCTTTGGTTTGGCCTAAGAAGCTACAGTTGTGTCCTCTATCCATAGAATCGTAGAATCATAAAGTTGGAAGAGACCACAAAGGCCATCCAGTCCAATTCTACTGCACAGGAACACACAATCAAAGCATCCCCAACAGATGGCTGTGCAAATTCTGTTTAGAAACCTCCAAAGAAGACTCCACCACCTTCTGAGGGAGCATCTTCCACTGTCAAACAGCTCTTACTAATAGGAAGTTCCTCCTAATGTCTAGGTGGAATCTCTTTTCCTGTAGTTTGAATCCATTGCTCTGGGCCCTACTCTCTAGCTTCAGAAAACAAGCTTGCTCCATTCTCAACATGACACCACTTCAGATATTTAAACAGGGCTATCATATCACCTCTTAACCTGCTCTTCTGCAGGCTAAACAGACCCAGCTGCCTAAACTGCTCCTCATAGGAGTTTGTGGTTATTATTATTCACCATTTTGGTTGTCGTCTTCTGGACATGCTCTTGCTTCTCAACATCCTTTTTGAATTGTGGTGCCCAGAATTGGACACAGTATTCCAGGTGAGGCCTGACCAAAGCAGAAGAGAGTGGTATTATTAATTCCCTCGATTTAGATACTATGCTTCTGTTGATACAGACTGTTGGTAATACATATAATTTGGTGATTAAAGGTATGCAAAGGGATCGTGTAGCACCTTTGAAACCAACTGTGTGAAAGGAGTTGTAACATAAGCTTACATAGACCTGGTCTGTTTTCTCAGATGCATGGTTTCAACTGATGTCTAGAAAGAACTTTTATAACTAGACTCTATGAATACCCCTAGAAATGCAAAACCTGTGGTTATGGTGGTGAAGTGACAAGTTAAGCTGTAATGATGATCATTGAGGGACAAGGGCAGGAGGGAAAATGTTGCCTGAGGCCAGGGTGGGTGGATGACCATATGAATGGTGAGTTTTGAATTGTGTGTGCAGGCTGGGAACCAGAAAAGGAGAGATGTTAAAACTGGCTAAAGTGTCTTGTGTTATAATGTGTGTAGTATGTCAGGAGAGACTGGTAACCAATTTTACCTTTATTTCTGTGTGTGTTCAGTGCCTTCCAGTCTGGGATGGGGGGAGACTTGCTATGGCTGCCACAGCAACCATTTTTCTGATGGCTCCCATGTTGTTGTTGTTGTAATGTGCCTTCAAGTTGTTTCTGACTTATGGCGATCCTGGATTTTTCTTGGCAAATTTTTTTCAGAGGGGGCTTGCCATTGCCATCCTCTGAGGCTGAGAGCATGTGACTTGCCCAAAATCACCCAGTGGGTTTCATGGCAAAGCAGGGAATCGAACCCTCACTTCCAGAGTCACAGTCCAACACTGACACTACTGACACCATATTTTACAATTTCCCAAATCTCCTGTTTACTCGAATGTATAACTTGTCTAGATTATCTGTAGTATTCTTGGGACCAATTTGAATGTAATTCAGTATCTCACTAACCCCCACAACCCAAACACACACAGGTTTTGCATTTCCAGAGGTATTCATACAGTCTAATTATAAAAGTTCTTTCTCAGCATAAGTTCAAACCCTGCATCCAAGAAAATAGATCTTGTCTACAAAAGCGCATTTCACACAGTTGGTGCAAACGTGCTACAAGATCCTTTTGCATACTTTTAATCATCAACTTATATATACAGTCGGCCCTTCTTATACACAAATTTTTTTATACATGGTTTCAAGCATACACGGTTTGAAAATGTTCAAAAAAGTATAAATTTCAACTATCAAACCTTGATTTTCCATTTTTATAAGGGACACCATTTTGCTATGTCATTATATTTAATGGGACTTGAGCATACACAGATTTTGTTATACGTAGGGGATCTTGGAACCAAACCCCAGTGTTTAACAAGGGTCCACTGTATTACCAACAGGTTGTATCAATAGAGGTATAGTGTCTATATCGAAAGAAGTAATAGTACCGTTCTATTCTGCTTTGATCAGACTTCACCTGGAATAATACTGTGTCCAGTTCTGGGTACTCTTTCATACATTTCTCGGCCAGGGCAGCAAAAATCCTAGTTACTTAGGGATTCTGAAATATTGTCCCCATTCTGTGAGATGTTTTGATTGAGCCTCCCTTGATGTCTAACTGCCTTGAGGTGTGAGACAGATGTAAGCCTGTGCATAGGTGCATGCAGCCGGATGGGAGAGGAAGCATTGGTGTGACTTGTAGTTTATATAAATATTTTCTCTGAATTTGTTGTTAATGTTCCAACTTTAAGGTTCCATGCTTGTCTTCCCAATACTGACAGTTGGTGGTTTGGCACTTAAAATAACAAGCTATTGAGTGGCAAAAGGATTTTGGCACACTCTGGATACATCTTTGGAACCTTTTTAAATGTTAGAAACAGCTTCCGCAGCCAAAATGTTTCTTGAGCTGAAGGAATGGATGCTAGTTTAAGTATCAAGACAAAAATGTGTAAAAAATGGAAAAGTGATTTTGATCAAAGGTTTCTTGTCTCCTTAACAGACTTCCTCACAACTACTATTGAAACCTATTTATTTATTTTGATTATAAGAGCTTCAGAATGTGTTTAAATCATTTCGCAAGCTTCACGTTTACCCTGACAAAAGCACAAAACGTTTTTTCCTGGTGATTGCATTCTTCTTCTGTACCCCTCATAATAAGTAAATTAGAAAGTGCATTCTTGATTTATAAGCAGTGTCACTTGGTGACGGTTGCTTGCAACAGATACTCTGGCACAGCTTGTTCTCATCTTTGAAAAAGCAAAGGGTGCTCTTGAATCTTGACACAATACTTTGAATACTTAAGGGCTGCTTCTCTCTCTCCTGGCCCACCAGGATTTCAAAGAGGAGTCTGGCAAATAATTTAATTTATTTAAGGCATTTCTATGCCACCTTTTTGAAACCAACCAAGGAAGCAACAGCAGGATGACATGACATCAGATGTCATAACTGCAAAGGAGGACAAGGCACTAAAAATGAAGGGCATTCTGGAAAAATTGAAGACATTACAAAGTAAAAGCTACAAATACTAACATAAATGTATATTAGTTATGCTCAAAATGGAGGACATTTTGAAATTCCTCCTGTACAGCAGGTGGAAATGTAGGGCAAGTGCTGGAAAAGAAGGGCACCTGTTCACCCTGAGCAATGCCTCTTCCCATCTTTCTTATTTCCATGCAGCTGCAATAAAATAATGGCTACATTGCCTGTCCAGAGATCTGTTTTCTCAAACATCTTGCTTTCAAAGTTCTCTGTGCGTGTTTACGTAGTCTTCTGTGTAAATGGCACTCCTACATCTCCAAATCTTCTTAGTATTCTAGCATTTTGGATTACTTCTGAACATTACATTACATGGGGAAGTGGGGATGACTGGAATTACCAGTACTTCTAGCAACAGGCTTCCACAAATTCTCAGCTTCTGTGTTTCTTAAGGGAAGAGAGGGGAGATAGGAGAAAGACAGTTCAAAGAAGTGGGGAGATTTTGTGCCCAAGGCTTTTTGCCACTCCAGGTGCCTAATGCCATTTGTTAATTCAATTATTTTATTTATTTACTTCACTTCTGTGCTGCCTTTTACCCAACAAGGGACCCAAGGCAGCTCTCAAATCAAAACATTAATAAACATTTAAAAATAATAAAAATTATCTAATCAAAATAGTATAAAATCAGTATTTTGAGACGACACAGGAGCACACACATGTTACATCGTGCTTTGACATGACTCTTTCACTAATTTTACCACCAAAGCATCAGGGGTTTATTTAGTCATGGTGAATGAATGTTGCTGTACCGCTTTGCCCACATGGCATTGACTAATCTGAAGCTATTTTGAAGGCAAATTGGAAGTCTGCACTTAAACCTCCTTCCAAAACAATAAAGCAGCACATCCAGTATTTGTGGTGTGTTTTGGTAAGTTTGGCTTGATTAATGTTACTGACCATCTAGTGAATGGCCATTGAATTTGCGTGTTCAGAGCCACCAGTATGCTAATGATGGTTGTTGATGTGTGTCTTCAAGTAGCGTTTGACTTATGGTGTCTCTTGGGCAAACCTACCATGGTTTATTATTATTATTATTATTATTATTATTATTATTATTATTTTGCAAGATCTGTTCAGAGGAGGTTTGTCCTTGCCTTCCCCTGAGGATGAAAATGTATCCAGCTCTACTTTTCTTTTCTTGTTGTGTGCCTCCAAGTCATTTTTTTTTACTTATAGTGACCCTAAGGTGAACCTATCATTAGGTTTTATTAGCAGGTTTCTTCCGAGGAGGTTTACCATTGCCATCCTCTGAACCTGAGAAAGTATGACTTGGCCAAGGCCACCAAATAGATTTTTATGCTTGAGCAAGGCATATTTTCTACTGATCTCCAAAGGAAGCTCTTTTGATTCTAAACCATTGTCTGGCATCAGTAAAGGGTTGGATGAGGGCAAACAAATTAAAATTCAATCCAGTCAAGACAGAGCTGTTCCTGATCAGGAGCAGATCAGAAAATAAGCATTTAACATATGCTGGATGAGTTACATTCTTCCTGAAGATGCAGGTTTGCAATTGGGTATACTCCTGTACTTAGCATCGCGCTTGGAGGTTTCTGCAGCAACCAGGAGTGCTTTTCCATGCTTAAAGCAAATGCTCTCATTGCACCCATTCGTGGAGATGCCTGATCTAGCCACGATGGCCCATGGCTTGGTGACATCCCACTTGGATTACTGAAATGGGCTCTTCGTGACAGTGGCATCACTAGGGAGTATAGGGTGTGTGCACCACATCAGGTGACACCACTGCTCCTCAAACATCTGCATTTCAGTAGAAACGGGCTGTATTGGTGAAGAGATTGGGTGAGTGGGGTGAGCATCACTGGGAGGAGAAAGGAGAGGCCCCATTTTTTTAAAACTAAAATTTAAAATTTCAATATTTAATTTTTTAAAATTAATTTGTTGATCAAAGGAGTGCTTAAATGCTGGTACTGCAGCCACAACGTTGTAAGTTCGATCCTAGAGGAGGTTATCCAAGATCCACTCATCCGTCTATCCTTTTGTAGGTCAGTAAAATGAGTACCCAGCTTGTTGGAGGCAATTGGCTTACACATTGTAAACTGCTTAGGGAGTGCTTAATTCACTGATAAGCGGTATAGAAATGTACTTGCTATTCCTATTGCTGTGTTTTGATTTTATTACATTTTCTTTAAAAAAAACACATTTTACCAAATTTTCACTGTAACCACATGGAACTACAGTATGTACATGTAAACACATTTATTCTGTGTGTATGAGATTGTAAAGTAAGGGTATCATTTTAATTTTGCTTGTTTATGTCACAACTCTCACCAATACATGGGAATTACCATTTATGAGTAAATTAGTACAAAAAACATTACTAAGGATTCTGTATGGGTGTGATATGGGAGAAGGTCAATGGGAGAGGACACCATGAGTTCCCGCACCGGGTGACACCAAAACCTAGTGATGCCATTGCTGCACAGGACTGCATTGGAAGAGTGTTTGGATACTTTGGTTTGTTCAGTGTTCAACACCCAGAGTGCTGGGATAACCTCAACATTTTGAAGAATTTCCTGACGTTAAGAGCTGTTCAGCAGTGGAAGACGTTCCCCCAGAGAGTGGTGAAGTCTCCTTCTTTGGAGGTCTTTAAACAGAGGCTGGATGGCCATCTGTTGGGGGTGCTTTGGTTGTGTCTTCCTGCATGGCAGAACGGGGTTGATGGTCCTTGAGGTCTCTTCCAACTCTATGATGGAGATCACAGAACTCCTTTTGCAACAGTAGCTCCATAGACTGTTTGCAGACACAATTTACAGTGCCGCATATGACCTATACGCTTTAGGTCCAGACTATCTGATGGATCGTGTCTTCCCAAATGAACCTTCCTAGAGCCTGAGATCCTCAGGAGAGGCCCTTCTCTCAGTCCCATCACCTTCACAGGGACAGTTGGTGAGGACTCAAGAACAGAACCTTTTCAGTGACTGCCCCTGAAGTCTAGACTAGTGGTCCCCAAACTGTGCTCTTTAAGGGATTTTGGACTTCAGCTCCCAGAATCCCAGACTATTGGCCAACATGGTTTACGCTTCTGGGAGCGGAAGGGCACAGTTTGGGGACCACTGGTCTAGACTCTGGAAGGCTAGACTTTGCTATTCTTCCATTGGCAGGTAAAGACTTATTTATGCCAACATGCTTTTAGAACTTATGGTTTCTAAAGAAAGTTCTTCCAAATTGCATTGCATTGTTTTCGTCGAACTGTTTGTTAACTGGTTTTTCTCCCTTAGAGTGTATGCTTTAAGTTGCTTTAATTATGTTGACCCTGGCCCAAAACACATGGGAGAAACGATCCAGTTTGAGACTGCTTTAACTGCCCTTGCTCAATGATAGGAAATCCTTGGGAATTATAGTTTGTTGTGGCACCTGAACTCTCTCACAGAGAAGGTTAAATGTCTCACAAAACTACAGTTCCTAGAATTCCCTAGCATTGAGCCAGGACAGCTAAAGGGGTCTCAAACTGGATTATTTCTGCAGTGTGTTTTGGACCCTTTATATGCTTTTAGTTATATTGGAGAAGAGCCAGTGTGGCATTGGACTATGACTTTGGAGTCTAGGGTTCAAATCCCTGCGCCACCATAGAAGCCCACTAGGGAAGTCACCCTTTCTCAGCCTCAGATGAAGACAAAGGGAAAACCTCTCTGAATCAGCGTTACCAAGAAAACCCTGTAATAAGGTCACCGTAAGTCAGAAACTACTTGAAGGCACACAACAACAGCTATGTTTTACTTATTTAAAATTGCACGCCCCTTGAGCATCAATTTTTTTAGGGGAAGCAGGGCATAAATAAAGTTAATAATATGAATATATTAACAGTTGGTTATGGAGACAGGAAAAAATCAGATCAGATGAATAATCTAATCAATCAGTGTCCCTAACTTGGTCAGCCTTACCTCTTAGTGCAAAGATAGACAAATCCAGTGAATACAGAGGAGATCTGAACAAGGAGGAGGAGTCTAGATCTGAATTCAAGGGATCTCATTTTTTAAAATATCTTTATTAAACAAAAACTTTCCAGAAATAAATCAACATATAAGACAACACTACAGTAACCTACCAAACTACACACACCTGCATACTACATATATTAATAAACCACACAAATTGATACAGAAAAAAAGCAAAAAACAAATGACTTCCAACTTACCCGCTAATGGTTGTTATTATCAAACTGTTCTACTTCATCTAGATAGATATATAAATTACATTTCTGTCATTCAGGCTACTACTTTTCAAAACCTAAAATATGTTATTTCACCTCATTAATTTAGCATAAAATTAATTCTCAACTCCTATTCCTTCTTAAAAGTATTTAATGAACTTTCTCTAATCGAGTTTGTCAGCTTATAATTTCAACACATTCGTTCATTTTTTTGTTGATAATACGTAACATGGCTAACACTTGCCTTTGATGGCAAGGAAAATCTGAAATGAATGTGCCTGCGTTCTTCTGACTCGTGTTTGAGCTGGCCAGAGAAAACCCACTTGATGAGTACATAAGCTTGGAGGGACTTTGGGAATGCAATGTGTGCTGCAAAAAGGCTGCGCCACACTCTTTGAAGTAGAACATACTCCACCCAAAAACCAGAAGGAAGGAGCCAAAGCAGGGATGGGCAAACGGCTGTTTTTGTGACCCTTGTTGGCCTTTCTGAACTCCTCACACTGCTCTTTTTCTGACGGAGTGAATTGACTCGCTGGGAAGATGGGATTCACTCTTTAAATAGGTTGCAAATGCCTTCCCCCTTTCTCCATACTTTTTAACTTTGAAAAATGAAACTTTTTTTCCTAACCAGAACTGGACTTCAACAAGGCATGTCTGAGATTGGGTTTGGGTTGGGTTTCATCAAGTTTGTGCAGCCCACAAAGGTCACGGGGCAGAAAATTTCATATCCTCCACAGTTCTCCATCCCAGCTACAGTGTCCCTTTTGTGGCCCAAATGACAGAACAGTAACACACCACAACATTCAGGAATCCTGTTTTCTTGCCATTCCATTCATTAGTTTAACCCTTTTGGGGTTCCCCCTCTCCACTGGCCTGATTTCTGTTCTTCATTTACACTCAGTTATGCTTGTTTAAATAAACAGTGGGCCTGTGTGGGAAGGAAAGGGTGTGTGTGTGTGTGTGTGTGGCTCCCATTCCTTTATGGTTCCTCGTGTGGAGCCAACAAAGCTGACATACAAAGGGTGGTGCTTTCCCTTGATGTGTGCAGAAACATTTGGTAATGCTGCCCCAGGGATCTCTTTCTAGCATGTGCTCATTCTCCAAATTGTTGTGACCTTTCTGGTTTTCTCGTTGGTGCCATCCATGTAATTAAGGCTTGCGCCTCTCTGCTTGATGATTTCAGTTGTTTTCTCTCTTAGAAGGCAAAGGGAGGCGAGAGGGAAATGACTTTTGTCTGCATGAAACAGCAGCAAGTCTGGCAATTGGAATCATTCACAGTTTGTTTAAAGTAGTTGTGAGGCATCCTCCCCTACCTCAAAAGATGGTTAGTGATTTCTTATACCTTGGATCAAACATTGTTCAGAACAGAGACGGCAGTAAAGAGATAAGTCCTAATAGACCACAGGTTGAACATGAGTCAACAGTATGATGCAGCAGCTAAAAAAGCTAATGTGGTTCAAGGTTGTATCAATGATCAAGGGGAGTGATAGCATCACTTTAGTCTGCCTTGGTCAGGCCTCACCAATAATACAGTGCCCAATTCGGTGCAACCACAATTCAAAAAGGATGTTGAAAAGCTGGAGCATGTCCAGAGGAGGGAGATCAAAATGGTGAGAGCTCTGGAAATCATGAGGAGCAGCTTAGGAGCTAGGTATGTTTAGCCTAGAGAAGAGAGAGGTAAGAGGTGATAATATGATAGCCCCATTTAAATATTTGTAGGGGTGTCATATCGAGGATGGAGCAAGCTTGTTTTCTGCTGCTCCAGAGAATAGGACCTGGAACAATGGATTCAAACTAGAGGAAAAGGGATTCTACATTAACATTAGGAAGAACTTCCTGACAGTAAGGGCTGTTTGACAGTGGAACATGCTCCCTTAGAGGGTGGTGCAGTCTCCTTTGAAGGTTTTTAAACAGAGACAGGGGGGACCATCTGTTGGGGGTGCTTTGATTCTATATGTTCTTGCGTGTCATGGGTTGAACTCAGTGGCCTCTTGAGGTGTCTTCCAAACTAAGGGATTCTATGATTCTAAAACAAAGAATTGGAAAGGCAGCCATGAAAGAGCTAGAAAAGAGCCTTAAGAATAAATTGAGCACTAAAGTTAGAATTGTCCAAGCCATGTGCTCCCCATCGCAATGTATAGATGTGAGAGCTGGACAGTGAAAAAGATGGATAAGAAGAAAAATCTGTTCATTTGAGATGTGGTGCTGGAGAAGCGTTCCACAGGGTCACTATGAGTCGAGGTCGACTCAAGGACAGTTAATAATAAGCTAAAGAACAAAAGCTAAAACTAGGTGAGAAGGGATAACTGTTCCTACTGCATTTAATTTCACACTCCTTTTCACACACAGGGCACTATTGCTAGGTCAAATACCACCTCTGAATAGGGCATAGTTTAGAGTAGGATAGAGGGAGCATGGGTGGCTGGGAGAGGTTGAAACAGCTTGACTTAGTGTTGCTGCTGTACCCAGTCCTTCCCCACAATCCACACAGGGAGAGCTGCCTTTAAACGTGAAAAGAACTCATCCCTTTCCAGTTGCAAGAAGTTGCATGTGAGGTAACTGGGTAGGGAGCGCTGGAGCATCTTGCAAATAGAAATGTGCTAATGCATAGTCTTGCTGGAACGGTCACTCAGTGTCCAACAGTGTTGGAGTTACAGCAGAAGAGTTTTATACATTTTTAGCAGGACAAGACTGTGATAAATGGGATTCCCTTCATTTATGAGAGCCTTCCTCCCAGATAACAAAAAGTTAAAAGGTATAGTACATTTTAATGAAGGCTTACATCACAGCTGATGAGATGTCAACTGTGCAATGAGATGGGCAGTTGGGGAGAAGCACGAACCTTCGAGATGGTTCTTGTGGGAGAGGTTTTAGACAACCATGGCTGTTGCAGGGGAGGCAGAATTCTTTAATGGTCTACCAGTATCTATAATGATGTATATAATAGTCTAGGGGAGTGCTACAGAGAGTAATTACTATATACTGTTGTCCCTCCGCATTTACTGGTGTTAGGGGTGAAGGACCCCAGTGAATATGGAAAAACCACAAATAAAAAACACTATTATTTTTACCCAATAGAACACCTCTGTAGGAATCTCTAGGTCCTCCAGTGCAACTCTATGGCCAACATCTGCCAGAGGTTTATCGTAGCATGATGCTGGAGGACCTAGAAATGCGTAGAGAAGTGTTTTCTCTAGGAACATCTAGGTTCTCTATGGTCACCTTCCAGCAGAATTGCACTGGTAAACTTAGAGATTCCAAGAGAGAACATTTATCAAAACCACAAATAATCAAATCCTCAAAAGGATATACAGTCGGCCCTTCTTATACACGGATTTTTTATACATGGATTCAAGCATACACGGTTTGAAAATGTTCCAAAAAAGTATAAATTTACCTTGGTGTTCCATTTTTTATTAGGGACACCATTTTGCTATGTCATTATACTTAATGGGACTTGAGCATACACGGATTTTGTTATACACGGGGGATCTTGGAACCAAACCCCAGCGTATAACAAGGATCCACTGTACACAGATTTTTCATACACGATTCAAGCATCCACGGTTTGAAAATATTCAAAAGTATAAATTTCATATATCAAACCTTGATTTTACATTTTTTATAAGGGACACCATTTTGCTATGTCATTATAATTAATGGGCTTGAGCATACACAGATTTTGTTATACACAGGGGATCTTGGAACCAAAACCCAGCGTATAAAAAGGGTCCACTGTTAGTCACCCTGGGTTGACCTATTCACAGGTCACTCTTATCAAAAAAGGAACCAACCCCTGGTGAAAAGTAGAAGCATAATCCTTCCTTGGAGAACCTAAAAGAAGCACCAACCCCCTTTATTTGTCTCATCCACCCTTCCTTTAGTGTAAGCACAAACATTTATGCCTGCCAGAATTTTCTAAGTTCTTCAGCATCATTTTCCTTTGCTTTGTCCTTTACATCCTTGGTTGTGTGTATGTGTGTTGTGTGCTGTTAAGTCATTTCCAACTTATGGTGACCCTATCATGGAGTTTGTTCAGATTTGTTCAGAGAAGGTTTACTGTTGCCTTCCTCTGCATTTGAGAAAGTGTCACTTGCCCAAGGTCATCCAGTGGATTTCAATGGCCAGGTGGGAATTGAACCCTGGTCTTCAGAGTTGTAGTCCATTGCTCAAACCACTACACCACACTGGTTTTACATCTTTTGTTATTTGCCCCTAAGTTTTCCCATTGACTTATCCACGGGTCATATCAAAATCCATAATTTAGGCCCCAAAACCTGCCTTCGTCTTATACATGAGATCACCTTATAGTTGAGTAGATAACAGTAGGACAAATTAGGGAGGCCTTTAGTCTACCTAATTGAGGAGAACCTGAGGAGATACATGGGTAGTTGGGTGGACTCGGGATTTATTTATGTATTTATTTCATTTATTTTATTGGGAGAGAGTTTAGTGTCTGGAGTGAGTGGGTTTTGTGTCCCAGGATAAGAGATTTGGGACTAATACTGCCTTAGAAAGAGAGAACTATGGTTTGAAAGAGGGTTCTTGGTACAGTGGTCCCTCCACATTGGCTGGGGTTAGGGATGAAGGATGCCTGTGAATGTGGAAAACCCGCAAATAAAAAAAAACACTGTTCTTTTTACTTAAGAGAACACCTCTCTGGGAATCTACAGATCTTCCAATGCAACTCTTTGGTCAACATCTGCCAGAATGTGATAACAGAATCATGCTTGAGGACTTACAAATGCGTAAAGAAGTGCTTTCCCTAGGGACTTCTAGGTCCTCCAGCACAACTCTATGGTCAACTTCTGGCAAAATTGTGTTGGAGGACCTTGAGATTCCTAGAGAGAACATATTAATCAAATCCACAAAAGTCAAAGCCGTAAATGTGGAGGGCCAAATGTATTCTGAGGTTCAGACCACACCTTCACTTTGTGTTCAGGAATGTTACTTGTCTTTTAGCATTACAAGTTTGCCTTCCTGTGGAATATCTCTCTGTGTATAGGTGGGGAGGCTTGGTATGGCTGCCCCAGCAACCATTTTGCGATGGCTCCCATTTTGTTGTTCTTGTTATGAGTCTTCAAGACATTTTTGACTTACGGTGACCCTAAGGCAAACCTATCATGGGGTTTTCTTGGCAATATTTGTTCAGAGGAAGTTTGTTATTGCCTTCCTCTGAGGCAGAGAGAGTGTGACTTGCTCAGGGTCACCCAGTGGGTTTCATGGCTGAGCTGAGAATAGACCCCTGGTCTCCAGAGTCATAGTTCAATGCTCAAACCACTACTTAAAATTAGGGAGCTACAATCGGAAGAATAAAGCCAAACACTAGAATTAGAACTGAAGCTGAGGGCATGTAACTTACACTTTCTTAATTTTCCCAGCAGCCTCAAAAAGATGGAGATCCACAGCCTAATTTGCAGTCAGTTATGCCTCTCAGACTACAGTGGAACCATGGAAACTGCTCCTGGCACCTATGTGGAGGTGTTTCCATTAAATGCACCTTAAAATATGTTTCTTCCCCTTTCTCTTTTCCAGCATCCAGCGGGCTGCTTTAGTTATCTTGGAAAACTACTACAGAGACTTTGCAGTCTATAACCCACTGTTGTTAACAGCTTCTAAAGCGCGGGCAGCGAAGCACATGGCAGGCCTGAAGGTCTACAGTGTTGATGGTAGGTTTAAAGAGGAGACGCTGGTAGCAATGTTTGCGAACTGCTGTGCTTCCTTAATCCCTTTCTCTTTCTGGATCTTTGGTTGCAGAGGAAAGTCATGCTGCAGCCCTCCCTTTCTTTTCTTGGAGGACTACTCCAGTAAGGGAACCTGGAGGTTTCTAACAGATTATTTTTCACAGGATGAGAGAGTCATGCTAACGGGTAGACACAGAGCATTATCACACTTCATGTTGTGTTATGCTCTGCAGTCTCAGAAGCTCTATTAGGAGATTCTGAGAGCATGTCTCAAGACATGTGCATATGTGAGCCCTGCAAAACCTCTCTTTTTCTCACTTTTTCTTTCTCTGATTATCTTTCTTTCACTCTTGCTGTCTTGGCTCTATGACAAATAAACTACACCTGTTGAATTTTTCAGTCATCCACTATCTTTTTCAAGAAAAAGGAGGACTGTTGTGGCCTGGAATGATTCAGAGTATCCATGTTCTGTTTCCCACACTACATTCCAATATTCATTCCATATGGTTGCCTACTCTGGAAACAATGCCCTATGAGGAGAGAGCTGGGTATGTTCAGCTTGGAGAAAAGAAAGTTAAGAGGTGATATGATAGCCCTGTTTAAGTATTTGAAGGGATGTCATATTGAGGATGAAGCAAGCTTGTTTTCTGCTGCTCCAGAGAACACGACCCAGAGAACAGGAGGATCATCTTGACAGTAAGAACGGTTGGACAGTGGAAGACATTCCTTCGGAGGGTGGTGGAGTCTCTTTATTTTGAGGTCTTTAAACAGAAGCTGGATGGCCATCTGTTGGAAGTGCTTGGATAGTGTATTCCTGCATAGCAGAATGGGATTGGACTGAGTGGCCCTTGGGGTCTCTTCCAGCTCTATGATTTTATGATTCTACTGTCTTTGGCTATAGGCAACAACTTTCTTGCTGCCTTTGTCCCCCAATGACCATAGTTAAAACTGTACTTGCCACTTCCGTACCCCAAAGTTTTGAATTTGAATTGACATTCTCTCACACAGATGACTTTATACAGGTCTGTCTCTGGATTCTCCACTCCAGAGTTACCAACTTCTTTCTTTCAATTACACTCAAAGGTGCTACGAGGTCCCTTTGCAGACTGATTTTCCAGACTGACATGGCTATATCTTTGAATCCAGCCTCTAAGATGGGTCTTGCGTCTTGCTTGAGGCTTCAGCCTGGCTAGAAAAGGAACCTTGTAGCTCCCTCCCAACACACACACACACACAGCCTTCTGAGTTTTTCCTGTTGCAGTTCAAAGCGCGAAATTGTTCAGATTCACCCAAGCACTTCATTTTTGCATACAGTTGGCTGTCTGTATTCATGGATTCTTTATCCACAGATTCAAACATCCATGGCTTGAAAATATTCAATAAATAAATAAATAAATTCCAAAGAGTGAATCTTGATTTTGCCATTTTATATAACGGACACCATTTTACTGTGCCATTGTATATAATGACACTTGAGCAACCAACGATTTTGGTACCCACAGGGGGTCCTGGAAACAAACCCCAGCGGATACCAAGGGCCCAGTGTACTATACTTGAGAAAGAGGTTAGGAGAGTATAATATAAAGAGTTGCATGGCTGTTCCAGTTTCCTAGTATCTCCTCCATGCTCTTTCTCCCAGTTCTGATATTCCCATTCAGGAATACTATAAGCTGTTAAGATAAGGACATTAATTCCCTTTATAGATTCTGGCAAAGTTTGCCAGACTTAGACTTTGAAAGGAATCTTGGAGGCCCATAAAAGCTCACCTTGGGAAGGGCAAGAAGTCCTGCATTTGTCCTAGCTCAGCTCACAATCCAAATTTGCTTGGTTCTCAATCTTTCCTGCAGGTCCACTGTCCCTAAAAGCTGTTACTGGTACCTTTCTGCCCCGAAATACCTCTCTTTTCCTAAGGAGCAGCAGTAGGAACAGCAGAGATAGGCAAATGTGGACGTGGGAGACACATACCCCATTCCCTCTCTCCCTACATTTTCCTCCCTCTTTTGTGCTTTGGGTATTTGGGAAATGTAGTTTTCCAAAGCACACTTGGACAGGGGACAGTTTTTCTTTTGATTCCCCTCACCCCTTTCCCTCACTTTCTTGTTTTCTTTCATTCATTTTGCATACTTAACCTGACTTTTGGTTATTTCTGGCTCTCCTTCTTTTTGGAGTGGAAGTAAGAGCTGCCCATAGAAATGGAGACATCCACAATTTCACTGTAGCTGCGACTGAGCAGCTTTATGTTCCTTCTTTCCCCCTTCCTCAAAGAAATGAAAAGAACAGAAACAAGAGTTTGACATTCAATATGAACCCAGAAGTACTTAACTAAATCCTTCAAATAATGTACCTCAAAATAATGATATTTGTTATTCCAGTGTATTCTTACATGTCAGCCCTGAACATTTCAAGAGGCATGAAAATTACACATCCACATTGTGTTTGTTGCTGTTCAAATCTTTTGATTTATCTGCTTCTTCATACCTTGGGGTTTTTCTGAGTGTAGCAAACTCATTACTTTGTCTTGTGGATATTTTCAGTTTTCCTAAGCCCATTAGACACTAAAAGCTCCAAACATTCTATTAAAGGAGCCAGATCCTTCCTACATCTTTCTCCCTCTGCAGTAGGAAGATGTAAAAGCTCACCATAGGAGATCGACATGCATGTGTCCGCTTCCCACTGCCTCATATTAGATATCAAGTTGCAGACAGTTTTGACACATATCTGTCTCAGTTGGATGTGTGACACTCTTGACATGTTGAAGGAATTGAACCTGCATCATGTTATCTCTCTGTGCTCAGTCACTTGAGTCACCTTTCTCCTGATTTTGGTTCTCTTCTAGGCTGTAGTGGACCATAGGGAAGTAAGGCTTGTGATAGGTCAATTATGTAGACCAGTGATTCCTAAAATTTGGTCCAGGTGTTTTGGACTTCATCTTCCAGAAGCCCTAGCCACCTTGGCCAGCAGTCCTGAATTCTGGGAGCTGCAGTCCAGAAACCTCTGGAGGACCAAAGTCTGGGAACCACTGATATAGACCAAGATCCCTCCACTGAGAGCAAAAAAAGCAGCATGCTGGTTTAGGGCTGCTAGCTGTATTAATGCAATTTAAAACCACTTTTCAGAATGAATTAGAGCAGTACAGTGCATTCTTCCCTTACAGCCCCCCCCCCCGCCCCAGCAGAAATACTCTTGAAAACAGTGGGGCGTGTGCATGCGGCATGGTGCAGCGCACCATTGCCTTTTCCACTGTGCGGCTTTCAGCGTAAGCCGAAAGTCATGTATGATGCGGGTGCACTGTACATGCTTCTTCCCTTTAGTGAAGAACATGGATGACCTGGAATGTATAGTGTATAGTGAGGAAAGACCATAACTCATTAGTAGAGAGCAGGCTTTGTATACAGAAGATCCTGGATCTCATCTGTAATATTTCCACTAAACATGGGGAGGGGGGGGATATCAAGCAGAAGGGATGGAAAACCATTGACATTGTTCAGTGTAGGCATGGGCCTGAGTCAGAAGAATTCAGTTCCACATGTTCTGTATTTCTGGTAGGGGCCATCTTGCTTTGTCCAAAAAATCTCTTGTTCTGCTTTTGGTACGTCATTTTATCATGTCTGGCAGTGCTTTGTTTTTTGTCCATTGTCTTATGTCACTTGATGTTCTTATTTTCTGTCTTTGTTTTTGTTTCCTTTGAATCTCCCCCCCCCCCTCCCTTCCTGCCTGGTTTCCCTGTCTCCCTGTTTCATGCTCCTTCTTTCTTGTTGCTGAATTGCCATGTGTTCCAGCTGCCCTTGTGGCCAAACTGAAAATGTATTTAGCAGATGGTAAGTAGCACCTCGATGTATCTGTCCTCTGCCTCTGTGTGTTCACTCAATGTTGTTTTGTGTAGTAATTTACATTTTTGTAGAATGGACTGTTCTTACTCCCTTTTGATGTTGTGGTTTTTATGTGGGACATACATCTAGACAGCTTTTACCTGTTTACTATTCCCTCTGCTGAGGATCCCTTCTGGGTGTGTCAGAAAAACCATACCCCTGACTGACAGCTGCACCCCAGGGAATAATTGTGCTGGGAATGGGCTTTAGTTCTTTTGGGAATTATGGGGCATGTGGAATGTAGCATTAGGATGTTATATTGTTGTTGTTTTGTCTAGTTATCTGCCATTGATGGCACTTTCAAAACATTTGGTTTTTTTTTCTAACCATCACTCTTTCCTTATATTTCTCCTCAAAGGGCCAGATAACAATGCTGCTGGGCAGTCCAGAGCCATGATTGCTGCTGCAGCTCATCGCAGGGATTCTAGTCACAACGAACTCTATTATGAAGAAGCTGATTACGAGCGAAGGGTTAGAAAACGGCGAGCAAGGTAAAAAAATTATAGGCCAACCCCTGGAGTGGAAGCCATTTCTAGTTGATCTGGAATGGGAGTGGGAAGCCAGGTAGAGAGCATCTGGACAAAAATGAAAGGGGAGGGAAACAACAGGGATGTTATTGTGGGAGTCTACTACAGACCCCCAAGTCAGATGGAGGAATTGGATGATGCCTTTCTAGAACAGATGGCCACACATTCAGAAAGGAGAGATGTAGTAGTAATGGGTGACTTCAACTTCCTGACAGTAAGAGCTGTTCGACAGTGGAACAAACTCCCTCAGGGATGCTTTGATTTAGAATTCCTGCATAGCAGAGGGTTGGACTGTATGGCCCTTGTCATCTCTTTCAACTCTATGATTCTACCATAGTGCTATGCTTTCATTATCTTCCAATAGAGCGATTGTGGTGGAATTGGCCCTGATGTGATAATCTCCATAGTCTCACAGGTAGCTACTGTATACACACACAGCCCACATACACACCTCAGTAAATGTATGGTGAATTTCTAAATGGGGAAGAAAAAACAGAGAGAGGTCTGTGCAAAGCAAGGTGAAATTATGAAAATTGCTATGGATTCAAAATGGTGGCTGAAATTACAGAAGAACTGATGGCTTGGCTGTATAATAGCTTGGCTGGCTGACCTGGCAAATGACAACATCACCTTAGCTCCCCCAGCCTTGGGTGAAAAGGGAAAGTACTCCTTGCAGACTGATGCCACATTCACTTCAGCACATCTCCAGGGTGTGGGAGCACACAAGGAAATGATGACAGGCAAGAATCTCCCTATCCCAGGGGGTAGGCTAGGGTTAGGATGGGACATGGCCAGCAGTCAGTTCATAGTGAAGAAAGTGAGGCACATTTTCCTTCTCAGAGTGTCTCCAAGATCCTATTTCAGTGCCACACCACACTGAATCCTTATTAGCTGTTTTCTGCTGAAATTTCATTGTGTTATATAGGTCTTCCTTTAGACGGCCAAAGATTCCTTCTGCCCAGCAACGTGTTCAGCTTCTGAGTCGTAGGTTTTACTGACTGCCAAATAAAAAGTCTTCTTGCAAGAGAGCCTGAATTTAGGCAGTAAACAACATTTGACGATGTGTCTAGGTGGAGCAGTTTTGTGCCACCGCCAAATAATGGGAAATCCAGGGCTGAGCTGCAGAGAATGCCATCTCCCTGACTGTATTCCCTGCAATAGTTCTATAGCTACATGCCATCTAGATAGCAAAAGAGTTACTTCTGGCTTAATTCCTTTGGAACTAATTTAATATTAGTATTCCTTGGATTCAATTTTTATCCCACCTTCCAGTTTGCATACAATTATAAAATATAGGATAAAAAGCAAAATTATCATTAAAACATAAAAACAGATTACTGTTTCAGGTCAGTTCCCACTGAAAACCTGAACCCTGGGTTACTTTTTTGCCCCTAGAAAATCTTGGTTACTGTGGACAGAACCTTCAAGGTGAACGAGATTTTGGGCAGGACCTTTTTGATAGAAAACTGTTATATGGTGCAGACTGTAGGCTTGTACAACTGAAGAAAAGTGTTCCCATGCTTATTGTAACATATAATTTGGTCCTTTGTGATCTAAAATTAGATGAAATAGAGATCTGTAGTCAGATCTCCCTGTTAGATCAGGTTGACAGCAGTGCTGTGGGGGGCTTTACATCACATAATTGGGAGCAGTTAGATCAGAAAATGGCATCAGGAGCGTTGTGCCCCACGCTTTCATCCTGATCCAGTTTCTTTGTGCTGCTACTGCTTTGTGCTGCCACAATAATTTTTAAAAGATGGGAGATTCATTCCTATGCCTCCAACTGGAATTCAGAGTCAACATATATTCTCTAAGTAGTTTCTTTATTGAGCAACACCTGTGTATATAGCTCCTTGAAAAAGAGAGAGAAAGGGCAGCCTACTGCACTTAGGGACTCATTAGTCATTTTTCTTCTGTTTGATGTCTTTCCTTCACTTTGTTTGCAGCACCCAGCTACGGTCGCTTGCAGTCCTTCTCTTCCATTGACTAGGAGCTGTCTTGCAGAGTTTGTTTGCTCAGCTGCTCAAAACACCAGTGGTGGTTAGCAAAGGCTCCTGGTGGGTGGACTTAGAAAGCTAAAATAAACCCCTTGAGAAAACCTGCTGGGACTGCAAGGGAAGGGGACCCGATGCAGCTGTAGCTCTCCCCATTAGAGGAGACTATTAACATTATTATGGTGATCTGTTACAGTTGTTGCCATGTGGCAGCTTTTAGCATTAATCTAGTGTTATCCTCTCAGGACTATAAGAATTATCAGTTTGAGCTTTGGTTTCTTATATTTGGTGGTGGAGAGATACTACCAGAGAGCAGTGCCCAATCTGGAGAGGAGACTTGTGCTTGCACTCAGCACCTTGTCCTCTCTCACTCAACAACATCACAGGACAGTTTACCACAAACGCTTGAGAGGAATAGAATTGCCACATTACTTGGCTGTTTCCTACTTCCCACTGCACGTAGTAGCCAATGCAAGCATATCAGCAGTTTCTATACTTGTCCCATTTTAAAGGGATCTCGTCTCTTCTCCTCCTCCCAGCCACACTTCCTCCAGAAGTAGCAGAGTCACAGCATGACCCTGCACAAAATTGGATGAGTTCAAAGTGGCTGAAAACCATTGCCTTTGCTGTGTCTAACTTTGCAGACTGTAATTCCGCAAACTGATGCTTGAATTACACAAAAGGATCTGACCCACCTATCTTTGCTTTGACTCTCATATGACTCTCATAGATACTGTTTTAGGTGACTGGAGGGAAAGTGCTTTTCGTGTCTAAAAGTGGAAGGAAGCTTGGAAGATGTGGACTTTATTAAGAAACTTTTGCCACATATTTTGAGCATTGCTGTAAAAGATCTCTCAACCAACAAAAGAGGAAATGTGGTCCCTTTCCATCATTCATAACTATCATGCCCACTCATGTTGTACCTGAGGCTTACTGGCCATAAAAGGAATTGATACCTGGTTATTCTCATATGAATCATTGAAATCAGAATTAAAGCAATGTTTACCAAATCCAGATTCCTATGTATTTGAACACAGGAATGCAAAACTCTATTAACTTGTAGAGAAGCCCTTCATCCTAAAGTGAAATGATTTAGGATTAATCTGGACTGTCTATGCCAAACCAGAACAGTTAATATTTGCTGAAGTGTTGGGAAATGTGCATTGAAAATGCTGCTAAATTTTACTTGCTGGCCTAATTTGTATACCTCTCAAAATTTCTTGTTTGTAGATATAATAGTACCCTACAAAGTATGAGTGTTGATGAACATTGAACATTAACAGGGGATTTGAAATTAACAGTCCAAATCATTTTGGAAGAGGTTGGGCTATCTTTTCTTTCCAAATAGACTGAATTGAATTACTAGAACCAATGAGAAGAGGTTCACTGAATCAGTTGCTGTGGTGTTGTAGTCCTGGTTGTGATGCCTCTTCTGGTTCCTTGGTATGTAGGCTTGTGGTAGCAGTTGAAGAAGCATTCACCCACATTAAGCGCCTGCAGGCAGAGGAACAGCAGAAAACCCCAGGAGAAGTGATGGATGCCCGAGAAGCAGCTCAGGCCATCTTCCCATCTATGGCAAGAGTGCTGCAGAAGTACCTACGGACTACCCGGCAACAGCCCTACCACACCATGGAGAGCATCTTGCAACATTTGGCTTTTTGTATTGCCAACAACATGACGCCAAAGGTACAGAAAGAGAAAATGAGCTGTGTGACTCTGATTGGGGTTCCACCCTCATATCATTCCAGTCATGGGCGAGGGTAGAGTGGGGCTACTTCCATGGATCTTGCCCACTCTATTGCATCCTTGCCCCAACACCCACCACACATTGCAGGGGCAAGCATCTCCAGTGGCGGGGGGCACTCTGCTGCACACCTCCTCAGTAAGGCAATCAGGGACATAACAAAAAGGGCCAAGGTTAAGAAAAACTGCTGTCTCATCTAGTTCTAGTCTCCTGGAAGATAAAGACCCTTGTAGGGTTTATATGGGAGCCAGCGTGGAGTAGTGATGTGAGTGCTGGACTACGACTCTGGAGATCAGGGTTCAGTTCCTAGCTCAACCACATAAACCCACTGGGTAACCTCGGTCAAGTCACATGCTCTCAGCCTCAGGGGAAGGCAGTGGCAAACCTCCTCTGAACAAATCTTACAAAGAAAACCCCATGATAGGGTTGCCTTAGGGTTGCCACAATACAACACAGGGTTTATGCATGCCAGGCCTGGGTTAAGAATTCAGTGCCTTGAAAAATCTTCATAAAAAGAAGAGGAAGAAAAGAAAATCTCCACCCTAATCTTACCTTGCAAAGATATTAGCAAGTGTGTGGGTACTGCCTGGTGACCATCTCAGAAATCAGAAGGGAAGAGCTAAATAATGGTCCCCAAGGTTTTGTGACTACTGGAACTTCCTAAAGTCTAGCAAAACTAAACTAAATTAGAGAGACTAGCAAAGATTGCAGCCAGGGCCAACTCTCCCACAAGCAATTGTTCTGGGAAGCAAATGCTGTATGGGACAAAAGCCAGCTGGCTTCTCCAGAATGGCCTCTGGCCTTCTGATCCCTTTTTATAAGGATTCCTTCAGAAAGTGAGGGAGAGAGAAGTTCTCTGAATAACTGTTAGCTGGTGAAGGCAGCCCAACATGATTATTCACATAACTGGGCTGAATTGCTTATCTCTGAGGGAATTCTTCTTCAAAGCCAGGCATTGTGGGAGAGCTGTTGCAGGCTGTTTTTTTCCCCAGTTGACATGGTTCCTGGGTAGATGTGAGCTCCATCTTTCCTCATTGCATGGGCACAGGCAAACACATCCTCACTTCCAGAGCTCCCTAGAAGGCTGTGCTCCCTGTGTGGCAGTTGGAGTTACATACATTCTCATGTACAGTCATCCTATTTCTACAGTATTTTGTTGTTCACACAGTGGAATAGACACACTTTTCCTGCTTTTCCCCTGCCTGCTGCTTCCTAGTGGTTTGAGTGTGCATGTGAACATTTCATTACCTCTGCCTCCTCATAGCTGTGTGAGAGGGCTAAACAAGCTTGGCGTCAAGCATTCTGGCAGAGTTTCCTTGCCTCACCCCAGAGTTTGTATTGAATAAAATATAAGTGGTATCGACAAAGCACCCAAAAGCGAAACCTGTTCTGCCAGGTGCATGAGTTGACAGGCTTCCCTTCCCATTTGTCATTTTGGCAGCTTTTCTTTGCTTCCACTTAACAGGGTTCTGGCACCTAAAACTAAAGCCCTTTGGCAGAAGAACTACTGGAGCTGAGGAACTGGGGGGGGGGGGGCATGGGTCAGATGAACTGTTGACTGTATGGACCAAATGAAGGGGAAAGGACTTCACTTCTGCATTGTTGCCATTCATTTCACTTGGCCTGAGAGATGCTTTTGTAGTTCTCTAAATGTTTGTCCTTTGCTTGTATATGATAGATAACCATCGAGCCTGGGAAAGGGATGAAACTGCTTGCTGCAAGGAAATATTTAATATTCAGTTAGAATGAGTGACTCAAGCCTTACTTTTTAACTGAGTCTTTTCCATGCTGGTCTGAGATCTCACTTGTTCTCTGTCTGCTCTTCTCTAGGCTTTCCTGGAACGTTATCTCACTCCAGGCCCAACTCTGCAGTATGACAAGGATCGTTGGTTCTCCAAACACTGGACACTCATAAGTGAGGAAGCTGTTACGAGGGGACTGAGGGATGGTGTTGTGTTTGTCCTCAAGTGCTTGGACTTCAGCCTTGTCATTAATGTGAAAAAAATTCCTTCCATCAAACTCTCAGAAGAGTTCTTAGACCCAAAATTCCACAAGTTTGCCCTTCGCTTACAGTCTGAAACATCAGTCTAGAATAGCGTGTATCTGTGAGTGAGAAGAGGGCAGTTTCTGACTACATGCATTCAGGTATTTGGTTTTGGGTATGTGTTTGTGTTTTCCCCTTCCCTTTTACGCAGTTCAAAAAGCACAGGTGATAGGCCACAAATATTTCTACCATCTGCACTTTATCAGGAAAGAGAAGGGAGAAGGAGATTCTCCGCAGAAAGATCAGAAGAATGCATGGATTGGATTAGCACATTCATCAGGTCAGAATGGCTACCATGCACTTTGCAGAGAGCTGTTAGCCACTGTGGTGCCCAGTCTTCACTAGTATTCTGCCTTAGATCCGCTGGTGTGTATCTGTTGCTGTTGCCCCACTCTAACATTGTGTTCCCTGGCAGACACCGTTCCGTAGATCAGCCTCACTTCATTCAGCTTTTGGTAGTCACCAGTATAGCTCATGTTCACAGGTGACTCCTTCAACCCTTACTTTGTATTATCCATAGTTTATGACCCAGACCATGGCTTGAGATTCCAAAGAGGCACTAGGCAATGCTGGTCTGCTTTCATTTTATATTCTTCAATCATTAATTGATAAAGAACCATTCCCATTTACAGGAAGCAGCAGCTTCTAAAAATGGAACAATGCCTATAACTGGTTTGTAAATTTGGACAAAGCAGATTGAAATTTCCAAAGCTTTCCTTATCATGATTTGTTAAAATGGCAAAACTAAACAAATGTTCAAGGGGATCTTTAGTTAATTTATTGGGCGGTATCTGCTGGAGAATGTGGAATTGTTCTTCTTAAAGAACATCATTTGTTTACCTTGAGGGAAAACATTTTTGCATAACTTAAGGCTACTCTTTCTGCACTCTTTCTGTATTAACTGTTTCAAATAATGACCAATGGACTTTTCAGCTGCCTGTACCCACACAAACATCCAAGCAATTTATGCACCTTCTTCTCTCAATGTTCTGTGTGTCAATCTATTTTTGTAATCCCACAAGAGTTAGTCTGTTACTCCCTCTACCCCAAATATATTTATGCAATTACAAAACTGCAATTGAAGAAGAGCATTGAGTATTCCTCTTTATGAAAAAGGAACTCTTCTTCTTTTCTTATGCAGAAGAAAGTGTAAGTAAGATATATTGTTCTCTGTTCAAAAGAGATTTTCCCCTAGAGGAGAAAAGATTGGAGATGGTTAACCCCCCCCCCCAAGTTTCTGCAAGGATTTGGCTTTAGAACAGTGTTTCAATACCATTGGAGAGCAAACTGCATTGAGTATTGTGATGGCCACAGATTTATATAGTTAACCATTATTTGTGTTCTTCACAGAAACTCTGCTCAGCTCAGTTAGTTGTCATGCACTGAAAGAAGGGGATCAGTTTCTCACTACACACTAGGGCTTTGGAGCTGCTCAGAAGCAGCAAGTCTTTCTCATTGGACGTTATCAGACAAGGGAAACTGGAAATATAATCCAATGGCAATCCGAACGCAATCATGGGGTTCAATGTTATTGCGTGATAGACTACCACACACAATTTCGGGCAATGGGAAGTCAGTCCGAACGCAATCATGGGGTTTCACGTTATTGTGTGAGAGGTGATCAGATGCAATTTCAGGCAATGGCAAGCTATTTTTGTGCAATGGGAAGTCAGTTTGAACGCAATTCAAATTCACGTAAATTCGCTGAACTAGCGAATTCACATGAATGCATTCTGGCCCCACTTTCTTTTCATTCGAAATTAAGAGAAATTCCTCCCATGTGATAAACTCCATTGTTTTTGGTCTCTTCAAAGCCCTGGCGCAAACAAAGGACTGCCAAACCTTCCTTTGACCAAGGTCTCTGTATGTTCATGAGGTCAAAGAGGCAGGTTCTGTATCTCCAATCATAGAATTGTAGATTTGGAAGAGACCACAAGGGCCATCCAGTCCAACCCCCTGCCATGCAGGAAATCTCAATCAAAGCATACCCGACAGATGGCCATCAAGCATCCATTGCATGGACAACTCTTGGAGGAGGGTGCTGTTTTACTTGCTCATGAGATACTGGAGTCAAGTGGTCTTCAAAGACAGAATGTGGCCACTGTACATCACGTGGCAACTGCATTTATGTGAACCCCTGGCTGTCTCTCTTTGCTGCTTCTGCATATTAATTCCCAGGTTCTGCTGGCAGGCGCTGTTCTTACTACAGTACATTTTTAAGTCCTGCAGAAAGAAGAAAAATATATAAAGTTAATCAGATAATGTATAACACAAGTATGAATAGCAGTTGCCCATTTGATGTGCACCAGCACAATTTTTTCAATAGAGCCATTAGGTCATAAGCATAATTTTCAGGTTTAAGGTTGTTTCAATAATTAACAGAAACGAGGCCTTACTTGTTTACTTCAATTGCTGATCGTATTTTCCTATCCCACAAATGCTTAAAACATGCTAAGTGTGTCCATTCGCTATACTTCTTCCAGCTTTTAAGTCATACTAGCAAGCACGCTGGGTTTTCCCCTCAGTGTTTTGTCATAATGCCATTGCCAGTAGTACAGAATTTCCATTTAAGAATTATTTTTTCTCTCTCATTCGTTACCTGTTAGGTAACTACTGGTTAACTTATCAAGATTTTTATACAAAGTGTCTTTTATTCTTAAAACATATGTTTGTTCCCTTATAAAATTTTTCTATATATTTAACAAAGTTGGCATATAGAGAGTTTTGATTTATCTCATGGTCTGTACAATTTGCACTTTTTAAAAAACGTGGCATCTTTTTTATTTTGTAGAAATGTTCTCTCTGACTCAATCTTTAATGAGTACCCAATTTACACAACATCTTGAACTGAGGATTTGTTAAGACTTGTCGGGTCTGAGGAGGTTGAATGGATAGTTCTCTACCAGGAATACTTATCATCATGGAAGAGCTTATGTAGAACCTTATTTTAACCAGACTGTAAACTTGGGATTGAAATCTGAACATAGTAGATGAAGCATTAATTGGAGCAGAATTCAAGTTCACACCTAGAGCTGGAATTCTAAGATTCGGTCTTAATACACGGGGGGGAAATACACTGCATGAAAAGTCATTCCAACCTAGACCTGGTGATGGAATGCTAACACAAAGAATGTACAGTATTCATACCCAAGTCAACAAAGGCCTTGCTTAAATGTTTGAAGCAGGTGTTTACCACTAGCATGGCTTGGGATCCAAATTTTGAACCCTGCTACATATTTGCTTTTCAAAGCTGACAAATTTTTTGTACTTAATACTCCCTTGTATTCATGCATTACATGAAAAAGCCAAGCTATTTAAAGAAAAATTCAGCATGGGGATGGTGTCCCAATGAAATTTTCCTCTTAACAAGCCTGATTTTTCTTTTCAGCCTGCTCACTCAGACTTCACTGACGTGACATTTAGGCCTGTTACAGACTGCCAAAATAAAGCTGCTTCGGGTCTCTTTGGAGGTATGTTATTTAAATGATGCATGGGTCCTAAGAATCCGGAAGCTGCACCAAAGCTGCACTCCAGTGCTTAGGAATGGAGTGTGGCTTTGGCACCACCTCCGGACTCTTAGGACCCATGCATCATTTAAATAGCATACCTCCAAAGAGACCCGAAGCGGTTTTATTTTGACAGTCTGTAACAGGCCAAAGTTTGGGTTTTTATTTAACCAACAGCAATGCCCTCTCTCAGTTTAGATTTTTTTTAATAGAAAGAAAGGCCAGCCCTGTCTGGTGAGTTTATTGTTTCTAACCCATTTTGGCAACCTAACACTAGCAGTAATCCTTTTGGCCCCCAAACCCAGCTAAACTGGCTTGTCAAGTATAAATTCAGTACCAAAGACTTCTCAAGCCTGCTAACTGCATTTTATTTCAAGCACTGGAGATCTTTTGCCCCCTCCCTTAGTTCCCCAAGACCTGGAGATTATTTGCTCAGGAAATGTTGACTTTCTTCACTTCCTTACTTATTCTCTGTGTTAAATGCCTGTGAAAATGTCAAAAATTTATAAAACTACCAAACATAAGCAACAGCAGCTGCTCTGGAAATGTGGAAGCTGTTAGCTGCAGCCTATGTCCTCCAGTTTAAAAAGCCATAAAGAATGTGGTTGTGAAATGAATTCCTCCAGTATGTTTAATTGTGGCTTTAAACCTGAATGAGAGGGTGAACCTCTCCCTCTTTGGTATGTTTACTTTTGCTTGAGATTGCAAAGAAGGCAAAATTTGAAAGAATGGTGGTGATGGGGCTCACATGTTGTCTTCATTCATCTGACCCAGGTTTTTCTTTGTTTTTTCCCTTTGCCTTTCTTTGACTTTTCTTGATGCCCCTCTTTCTTGTTTGTAGCACCAAAAGAGTCCCTTGATTTTTGCTTATTTCACTGGGCTGTTATGATGTCAGCCTTGTGGATGAATATTTTCAGGACATCCACATATGAACAATAACATGGAAGCAGTAAAAAAGAAGTGATTTTAGGGAGGAGTTGCTGCTTTGTGGAGACCTGATTTAATCCATGCCATTCTTGTGGGCACTTGAATTCCAGAGAACTAACATGTCTGGGGCTGATTTGCTCTGTGTTAATTTAATATCTTATTGCCACTATGAGCTATTTGTTAAATGCCATGTGAAATAGAAACAGCTGTATGCAGAGACAGGTGGGGCTGTTTAATGGCATTGCTCCTTCTATTCTATTTGATGGTATTGCTCCATTACTCCCATTCCTAGTATTAACCCATATTGGCACAGGAAGTTACTTTGCCACCCACTTTTCTGGCCTGGTCGCTGAACACTATTATTTGAAAGGCAATGTAGGGCTTGGGTATATAGAGGCAGCCCATGAGCTGCAATGGAAAGTGCAATTCTTTTTTATTTGCACTGTGTTGATTTGGGTGTCTCCTGATAACCTTATCAGTTTGTAGCCAGCAGTCTCTTCCTTTCTACTGTCATGCAGGTTGCCCTGTTACTGGATTGATGTTTTCATTCATCAAAACCTGTGTTTTTGATGACTTGCAAAGGCACATGAGATTGGCACTTTTGTGTTCATTCAAAGCAACATTGAAAGAGTTTGCCCGCTTTTAATGTTTTGAGACATCTGGCTGTGATGTTTTCTTTTTGGTTCTTCATACCTTTCTTGGTGACTTTTCTGACCACATAGCTATGTCATGCAGGGACAGAGGGAGGAGATGTGTTGAGCTATATGCATCTATGTGGCAGATTGCACACTCCCTATGCCCACTGATGTATGCATTGATAATGTAGCTAAGTCAGTGACTGGTACAATAAATGTTCTATTTGAAATTCTGTATGTAAACAGAGTAATGTAACCACCCATGTCTCATCACACGCACCAAATTAAAGTGACCCTGAAAATTTGCATTTGGCAGGAAAAATAACGTGACTCCAATTTTCAGGGAGAAGGGCAAATTGTTTACATTTTGTCATAGAAAATATTAGCCCAGATAGGAAAATGAATGTACAGACTGGAAGAAGAAGAGATTGGGAAAGGTTTTATCTCATGCACTTTTGACTTTATTATTCTGTAAACAAAGGGTGTTTCACTCCCATCATGATTTACTAGATGTTCCTTTCTTCACACAGAAGGTGGCACATCTATGTGGGACTTGTACACATGTCTTGTGCAGCCTGTTGAAGCTTTCCAAAACAGCACGTGTTTGTCCTAGAAGAAAGAAAGAGATGTGTAGGATATCAACCTGTGTAGGCAATACTCAGAATTGGATTCAGGACATATCATGACACATCTTAGGATGCCCACAAGGGTAATTTCATGTTCATCCATATTGACAAAGCTTCACATGAGATTTCTTATATGACGATGAAGTGATTTCTGTGATGATAGCAGCACTTCTTGGAAGCACTGCTGTCATGAAAACTTGTGTTGAAGACGATTTAGACAAACCACACCACAATGTCAGCATGGCCTATATATTGCTGTCCGGCTATGCATAGTCTATGCCTCAGACATTGTGGTTTTATGAAGTGCTACACAAGCTCTTTTCTTTTCAGTGTAAAGTTAGAAGTCATACCTCACCCACAACTTCCTTTAGGTTTATAAATTGAGTTAATGAGGTGGGAAATATTTGTGTTGGAATTAAACCCATTAAATTACCACTGGTAATAGTTGAATGTGGTAGATGGCCCTAATAGTTTTTACACATTACGCATCAGATTATCAAGAACTAACAGTGGAGATGTTTGAATAATAGTAGTAGTAGTAAAAGTTTATTCGGTCATTGACCAGTAAAATGAATAATATGATCTGTGCATGCCGACATCAAGCACAGACAGTATGGGGCTTTACTGTATACTCTAATGCACCAAATGTTGCAGTGTGACCAAGAAACCCAATAGTGGTGGTGTCTGGACTTAAGCAGAGTGACCAGATGCCATAACTACAAAGGCGGACAAGTCACTATGGACATTCAAGAAAAAATGTAGGACATTACAAAATAAAAGCTACAAACACTAACATAAATATAAATTCATGCTTCTTAGTCATGCTCAGAATGGAGGGTGTTTTCGAATTCTTCAAGGGCAGAAGGTTTGAAATGTAGGACATCTCCTAGAAAAAGAGGACATCTGGTCACCTTGGTCTTAGGGTCAACTTCATGTTCTCTGGATATTGTGGTCTGAAGCTAATTTGTGCCCACTAGAACACTATTGGGAAAACATATCTTACTTACTTGTCTGCTCTAGTCTGCCACTTACACAGACCTAACTGTGAAATACTGTAACTCTCCTCAGTGCCTGTTGTTAAAATTATTTAATCTGCCATTATTGTGTATTGGAGGATAGGTATTTCTTGCTGAACACTCTTCTCTTTTGATCACTGTGCACTGTTCAGCACGGCCACCTTTCTGCACAAATTGTATTCAGTATGTTAAAGGTCTCTTTCTGTCCCTTTCGTTTTTTAAAAAAAGACAGCTTCTCTGCACATGTAACTTTAATGTCAGTGATATAGACAGCGTGGGGAAAACGTTCTAATTGTGGACTAAATTAAATTAAGTGGAATTCATATTTTTCTGTATCATTGGATGCACTGTATATCAACCATAATTAAATGTTTGGAATGAAGCTGGGTTCACAACTTTGATATCTGTTTTTTGAACTGAAACATTTGACACCATTTTACACTTTGCATATTTGTACAGTTAACTTGAAATAAACTGAAATTGGACATTCGTATGTTTGTGGTGTTAGCGCTCTTTTTGATTTAGCAGCCAGTCCCTTCATGAAAATAAACATCATACTGGAGATAACAAACTGTGGCTGCTTCCACATTGCAGAAATAATCCAGTCTGACACAGCTTTAATTGCCATGACACAATGCTATGGAATTCTAGGAATTGTAGAGAAGACTACATGTCTCACAAAACTACAGTTCCCAGAATTCCATAGCCATGGCACTTAAAGCAGTGTCAAACTGGATCATTTCTGCACTGCAGATGCAGCCTGTGAGCAAAAGGGAAATAACTGCTAGTGTTGTCCGACAAATGTTTGTGCAAGAGCTGGCAGAGGAGTTTGTTCTGAGTTGTTGCAGTTATTATGGGTGCTAAAATGCTTTGGTTTAGTTTCCCTTGCTTCTTGAGAGAATAAAAGAGACCTTCCATAAGCGGTGAACTTTTTCCTTCAGAAGAATACCACCATTAAATCCAGTCTAACCAGATAAAATTAGACTGAACAATGGTGTTCTGAGTAGCCATCTGTATCCTAATTGCATATCTGAAACATTTTGCCACAAAGACAGTTATCAAAGAACTATTGTTTTTCAGAAAGAAACAGTCTGTGAAGAGCTACATCTGTTTTCACCATTTAGCTCCTTATAAAAATTTCTTGTCACGAGCACATGTAAAACATTTAATTTCCCCCAAAACACAGGGACAAAGTCTCGGGATATTTACTATCTGCTGCTGTGTGCCTTTAAGTAATTTCTGACTTATGGCAACCCTAAGGTGGGGTTTCTGGGGCAGATTTGCTCAGAGGGGGTGTTGCCTTTGCCTTCCACTGAGGCTGAGAGAGTGTGTCTTGCCCAAATGTCACCCAGTGGGTTTCCATGGGTAAGCAGGGATTTGAACACCAGTCTTCATAGTCATAGTCCAGCACTCAAACCTCAACACCGCACTGGCCCTCTTTCTTTCTTTCTTTCTTTCTTTCTTTCTTTCTTTCTTTCTTTATAACCTGCTTTTCCCTGTGTTGGATCAAGACGGGTAACAGCATATAAAAAGAGAAAACAATAATATCAAAGGCATTCGAATCAGTCCGAAGAGAAGAAGAGAAACAATTTAGGCATGCAGAGAGTGAAATTAGGGGATCACTTTGGGAAGGCCCGCCGGAAGAGATCTGTTTTTATTGCCTTCTTAAAGGCCTCCAAAGATGTTAGTTGGCGGATCTCGTCTGGCAGATCATTCCAGATTTTTGGAGCGGCAGCAGAAAACGTCCTCTGGGAAGTAGTTACCAGTCTAGTTCTCTCTGACTGTAGTAGGTTCTTCCCTGAGGACCTGAGAGTGCAGGAAGGATTATATAGGAGGAGGCGTTCCCTCAGGTAAGCTGGACCCAGGCCATGTAGGGCTTTATAGGTAATAACCAATACCTTATACTGTGCCCGGAAGCTAATAGGCAGCCAGTGTAGGGATTTTAAGATAGGTGTGATAGAATCAAACTTGTAACTCCCAGTTACCAATCTGGCTGCCATGTTTTGGACCAGTTGCAGCTTCCGAATGTGGCATAAGGGTTGCCCCATATAGAGCGCATTGCAGACGAGAGGTTACCAGCGAATGTACAACCGTTTCAAGGTTTTCCCGTTCCAGGAAGGGGCGTAACTGACGTATCAGCCGAAGCTGATAACAGGCACTCCTGGCTGTCGCGTCTACCTGGGACAACAGGTGAAGTGACGTGTCGAGGAGCACCCCCAAACTACAAACACAGTCCTTTAGGGGAAGTGTGACCCCATCCAGTACTGGAGAGGTTATCACCATTCCCGGATTAGGATTGCCTATAGCGAGTTCCTCCGTTTTATTTGGATTCAATTTAAGTCTATTTTCCCTCATCCAATCCATTACTGACCTCAGACAGTCATTCAGAGGAAAGATGCCATCCTTGGTCACTGAAGCAGTCCGAGACATGGAGAAACAAAGTTGGGTGTCATCAGTGTACTGATAACACCCCGCTCCATGTCTCTGGATGATCTCACCCAGCGGCTTCATGTAAATGTTGAAGAGCATTGGCGACAGTATTGCGCCTTGAGGGACACCCGATTTGAGCTCCCTCTTGGCTGTGTAACTTGCCAAGTTACACAGCCATCTGGAATCTGCCCAACAGATAGGACCGTAACTACTGCAAAGCAGTGCCCCTGATTCCTAACCCTCTTAGGCGTTTCAGAAGGATACCATGGTCTATGGTATTGAAGACCGCTGAGAGGTCTAAGAGCACCAACAGGGCCACACTTCCCCTGTCAATGCACAGACGGAGATCATCGACCAAGGCGACCATGGCAGTTTCCACTCCGTATCCTGACCTGAAGCCAGTTTGAAATGGATCAAGATAATCAGTGTCATCCAAGACTGCTTGGAGTTGGTTGGCAACGGCCCTCTCAATCACCTTACCCAAAAAGGGAAGAAGCAATACCGGCCGATAATTGGATCTTTCTAGGGGGTCAAGGGAAGGCTTTTTAAGAATTGGTTTAACAACAGCCAGTTTTAAACTGGCTGAAAAACAGCCTTCTCTGAGGGAGGCATTGATTATAGCTCTTAAAAGAGTCCTAGTTGCCTCCCCTCCCTGAATGGCTAGCCATGGAGGGCAGGGATCGAGAGGGCAAGTGGTCTTTTTAACCTTTCCAAGCAGCTTGTCTACATCATCAGTAATCAGAGACTGAAATTGATCCAAATGAATTAGAAGGAGCAGCTAATACTCCAGAAGACAGGATCAAAATTCAAAATGACCTGAATAGATTAGAAAGCTGGGGGGGGGGGGAGACTAATAAAATTTTAGTAAGGTAATGCACTTAGGCAGAAAAAATGAAATGCACAGCTATAGGATGGGGGACATCTGGCTTAACAAGAGTACATGTGAAAGGGGTTTAGGAGTCCTAGTACACTACAAGTTGAACATGAGTCAGCAGAGTAATGCAGCAGTTAAAAAACCCAAAGAGATTCTGAGCATCAATGGTATAGTGTCTAGACTGATGGCAGTAATAGCAAACAAAACAAAACAAGCTTCATTTATACACTGCTTCATATCATCTAAGCAGTGTCTAAGCAGTTTACAACTATAAGCTAATTTGCCCCCATCAGTCTGGGTACTCATTTTAGCGACCTCAGAAGGATGCAAGCCTGAGTCGAGCTTGAGCCCTTTTTCTGGTCTTGAACTCGCAACCTTATGGTTTTGAGTGAATGGCCGCAGCACAGGCATTTAACTATTGCGCCACCAGGGTTGATTTAGTGGTTGATTTAGCCTGGCATCCATCTGAGGTTGCTAAAATGAGTACCCCGTTTATTGGGGGCAATCAGCTTACACATTGTAAACTGCTTAGGAGTGTTTAAGTACACTGATAAGCGATATAGAAATGTAATTGCTCTTGCTCTTGCTAGTGCCACTCTATTCTGCACCTGCAATATTACTGTGTCCAGTTCTGGGCACCACAATTCAAAAAGGATGTGAACAAGCTGAAATGTGTCCAAAGGAGGGCGACCAAAATGGTGAGTGGTCTGGAATCCATAAAGCCCTATGAGGAGAGACATAGGGAGCTGGGGATGTTTAGCCAGGAGAAGAGAAGGTTAAGAGGTGATATGATAGCCTTGTTTAATTATTTGAAGGGGTGTCATATAGAGGATGGAGCGAGCTTGTTTTCTGCTGCTCTAGGACATAGGACCTGGAGCAATGGATTCAAGCTACTGGAAAAGAGAATCCATCTCAACATTAGGAAGGACTTGAGACTGTTGGACTTTGGCCACATCATGAGTAGGAAATACTCACTTGAAAAGGGAATAATGCTAGGCAAGTTGGAGGGATTTAGAAAGAGAGGAAGACCGTATTCCAGATGGCTAGACTCAATGAGGGAAATCTTAGGTTTGAATCTACAAGACATAAGCAGAGCAGTAGAGGACAGTGCGTCTTGGAGGTGTTTCATCCACAGGGTCGCCATAAATCAAGGTTGGCTTGAGGGCAGCTAACAACAACAGATTGATAATAAGTGTGTTATTCCAGTGTGAAGTTTACTGACAATTCTACAGTTTACGTAAAGATAGGAAGCAAATTCCAGCAACAGCTTTCTGTGTTATTAGTAGCACAGTGCTTAGCTGCTCTGCACCTTCCAAATCAGCAATAAGAAAGGAAGTTTGATTGACTTATATTTCACCCCTTACATTTTATGCAATTTGGATGTTACACCTGGGGGGGGGGGCAGGGACAGAGATCTCAAAGATCTCAAAATTGCATGTCTTTCACTGTAGTGGGAAGATCCTTATCTATCTGCTCATTTCACAATAAAAACAGAAATGTGGCAGCTTGGGAAACCTGTATTTCCTCTGCCAATCTTCTTTCTAATGTGTAAAGTCATTAAGTCCTCCTCTTCCATATCCCACTCCTAGTTTGGCCCTGAAAAATGTGTTGTACACTTATGTCAGAAATGACTCGTGTGTCAGTGTCAGTAGCCAAACAGTTCATTTGCTGGGATTAAGGTGTGAAATTAACAGAAGTCTCTTGTTGAACAACTGATGGCAAGTGTCTGCTTTGAAACATATTGCCTGCTGTGTTGTTGTTGCTGTTGTAGTTGTGTGCTTTCAAGTTGTTTCTGACTTAAGATGACCCCAAGGCAAGCCTATTGCAGGTTTTTCTTGGCCAGATTTGTTCAGATGTTTTTTTTCCCAGAGCCTCCCTCTGAGGTTGAGAGTGAATGACTTGTCTAAGGTCACCCATTAGGTTTCCATGGTCAAGTGGGGATTCGAATTCTGCTCTCCAGAGTTATAGCTCAAACCACTAATCCACACTGGCTCTGTTGTCTGCAGACCAACAGAAATGAATGATTTCTCACTCACCTTCCCGCTTGGGCCCTCCGTTCTGGTAGTCAAGGTCTGCTGTCTCAGCTCAGGATTTTCTCTGCCCCGTCCTGGATTCGTCCCTTTTCACTTGCTGCCCCTCACTCATGGAACCTCCTTCCCCCACAAGAAGCATGGCTCATCACATCTTTAACCAGTTTCAAAACTAAGTTGAAGACCATCCTGTTCAGAGAAGCATTCCCAGGCATTGCATGACTATTATTTGCTATTTGACATTTTTAATTTGTTATCTGTTTTATTGAACTGTATTGTTATGTACTATTTATATGTATTATGCTATTGTTTCTTAGATTGTACGCCATGGGCAGGTTTACTCTTATCTGTTTTATTGTTTGTATGTACAGCGCTGTGCAACTCTACAACACTATATAAATAAAGCATAATAATAATAATAATAATAATAATAATAATAATAATAATAATTTATACTCTTCTCTTATCCAGTATCCATGTGGTCTGCACAGTTTCATTCTAGGCTCAGTCTTCCTTTCCATAGCAGAGGTGGGTATATTTTTGCATCCCTCCCCAAAGGACATCTCACATGCCAGTGGGGATAGTCAGAGTCAGCAGTGGACACAGAATGGGCAACACATGCTCATCCACATACTAATTTGCACATACATTCATTTTTGTGTGGGCAATGAGTACTGAAATACTGTGCAACAATAGCTCTGTTTTTTAAAAAAGACTTCTTACATATTTCTTAAAATGTTAATTGTTCTTATATTTTTAACGTATTCAGACAGGATCCTTAAGTGTTCTTGACACAAAGTACTCAATACAATGGCCCAGATAACTGATGGTCATCTGGGACAACTGGATAATTATTGCAACACAACACAACATTTCTACTTTGATGACAATTTAATCAAGTGATTTTAGATTCTCTTTAATAAATATCCTGTAAAGTCTGTCTCAACAATTCTCTTTATTCTTCACTTAGAAAAATTTGTTGCAAAAAAGCTAAGCAGCACAGAAAATACAAATTTCTCTTTTCGATAAGCCAGTAAACTCTTTTAAGTGCCTTACAGCTCATAGATTGTTCTATGATAATTCTGTATTTTCCCCTCTTATTCCTATCAATAAACTAAAGAGAGAGGTTTGCAAAGAGCTGAAATGCTAAGCATTCACCATTTTAAATTGATTTTAGTATGCCTTATGCTTGGTTAACACCTTTGTAAAGCAAGAATAGGAAATATTTTGGGAGAACATACACAGGACAGGAAACAAGGCCGTGAGTCTTCAATGGCCCTTAGAGACGGTCTTTCCAAGTTCTACAGAAACTGTAATGCTTAACATCACCAGGCGTATAGATTTTAATGTCCAGATTTCAGAGATTTGGAACTTAGTCATCGTCATCGTCGTCGTCATTATCATTGTCATCCTCATCGTCGTCGTCATCAACATCATCATCTTCAGTGTTTATTTTCCCAGAAAGTACATCTTCTATCCAATCTTCCAATTCCTCAGCTGTGGGAAGGTCATCATCATCCTTGATGTCCATCCAGACACTGTCGGCCTGAAAGAAAAAGCAATTCAAGTGAAGAGAGGAACAGCTATGAAAACTGAAAAATTGGAACTGGAAAAAAGTAGTAATGCAAACAAGGAACTAAAGCCACACAACTATATCCAATCCATTTGGGACAATGGGATTTAGGTCCCACATTTTTTCATAGCCAGAGAGGGTGTGGAATGGATCCTCCACATATGCTCAAATCTGTGGATGGCAAGCCTGCAGATGGCAAGGTCTGACTAGAGTTTAGTTCTTGAGGTTCGGGCAGGGGTACCGTTGGGGTGGTGCAGGGAATGCAGAATGCACCAAGTGACATGTCAGAGAGGGTGTCACCTATGCACTGGTGGGAAGAGGGGCCAAAGTTCTGGGTCTGGCAGTTTTGCTGGATGGTCAGGAAAGGGAACTTCCACCCTTTCCCACCCACCCACCCACTCCATCAGACCTGGAAAGGCTGCAGAGAGGCAGGAGTGATGGCCAAAGTTCTGAGTCTCTGGCTCTCACAGCTTTACTGGAGGACAGGAAGTCTCCCCCAGCCAGCAGCTCCATCATGCTCCAGCTCTTTGGTGGTGCCAGTAGCCTGATGTTTCAGCCAGACAGCGAGGAGGAAGGCAGTCAAGGAGATGAGCTAGGCTACTCTTTGGCGGTGCTGCCGCTGCTGATCATCTATCTCTTTGGGGGGACGCAGTGCTTCAAAGAGACAAGCATTGGCAGCTGTGGCAGCAGGCATGTGGAGGACTCAAGATGCCATTCCCACTGCCAATACTCATTTCACCAGCCCCCCAAAGAGACAAGCATTGGAAGTGGCAGGAGTGTGGAGCATTTGGCCTGCAACTCCTGTCACCAATGGGAGGGGTCACAGTGCCACTAACAGTCAAACTTTGGTAGCAGTGGTGACAAAAACTGAGGACTTGGTGGGTTTTTTTTTTAGCACACATGCACCATAAAAAAATGATCCACACTGGCTGTTTATACCATTTCAATTTTTAGCTGTATCTGCTTTAACTTTCGTTAAGTCACCATTGAGTCCCAGACTGGGAATCATCATCATCATCACCACCACCACGATCATCACATTTGGCTATCAGGATATTCAAGTTTTGTTATCAGAATCAGTAATGCAAGGCAAATAACCCAGACTGTTGTATCTGAAGTGATATGAAAGAGACCCTTTTGAGGCATCACACTGGAGATAAAATGAACATGTGAAATACTTTTTGTTTGGAGAGACAATACATCTAGATTCTGTTTTGTAAATCTATTATAATCCCCTTTGATCTCTATTTTTCTTCAAATCATGTGATTTTAAAATATCTTGCACTTCTATGTTCATTCAATTAACCTTAGAATTATTTGGAGTATTCTGTTTGCTTGGCAGGCCATCCAAGCATGAAACATGGCATCAATTATGAAGAAAGAGTATTTCGGGAGTGCTTTGATTGTGAGTTCCTGTATGGCAGTGGGTTGGACTGGATGGTCCTTGTGGTCTCTTTCAACTCTATGATTCTAACCTGTAGTTGGGAAGTAATACTTCTCCCTATTACTATCGTACTGGCTATCAAGCCATCTAATCCCATAGTCCCATCAAAGAAATGAGTCTCTTCTGAACATCTATAGTCCTGTCTGGAGCTCAGCAAGTCTCAGCTTAGGTCCAGCCACAGTTCTATCTCTGAGCTCAGACAGCAGCTGGTGGGAGACTTCCTAGATGCCCCATCTATGAGGGACTGCATGGGAAAGGAACAGGATACAGATCTGACAAACAAATAAACTCAGTTTCTGGACTTTGAATGGACCACTGATCCCTCATCCCTCCTTCTTAAGGTTACTGACTGCATGTACTTGGTTGATACTCACATCTGTGACATTAACAACTCCAATCTGTGGCTTGAATAGGTCAATTTTGAAGGTCTTCTCCCAGTATGAGATGAGCTATGGGAGCAAAGAACATGGAATCATATTTATTCAATGAGAATTTCCTATTAATACAATGAACAGTGACATATATTTCCACATTCTAAAAAGCTGTGCAAAAAATAAGGTGGTCCTAATAAAATAAATAAATTGATCTAACAAGTGGGGCTGGAGATGATAAGAGAGAAAAAACGTGTGCTTTTATCCTTTAGGTGAGCAATGGCAGGTTATCCAGGGGCCAGCTTTTCAACCAACTTATTGTGGAACACAGCATGCCCTAAAATATGCCGCTCCCCACCTCTAATACACACACACTCACTTCCCTTCACAAACTTGGGGGTTGTTCCCACTATGGTTTAAACCGGATCTTGATCTGGCTTAAACCATCATGGTTCCCACTTAATTTGAATCCCTGAAGCGATTTGGAAAAGGGGGGGGCATGGTTTTTACCCATTTTTACCCATTTAATCCACATCAAAAAGATGCTGGTAAAATGGGGTTTTTTTTGGGCTGAATCGATTTATTTTGAAATAAATCAATTCAGCCCAAGTGGGAACCAGATGAAATAGAATCAGATTCAAATCCAATCTGGTTCCCAATGGCAGTGGCTTTCCCAGCCATACCTCCATGCTCTGTCCTCAGTCCTCCATCTTCCCAGCCTGCCTCTCTCCTTCTGACCCGCCCTCCTCTCTGCCCCTGGTATGGCCAGGAAGGACGGAGGGAGACATGGCGGGGAAGCCACAGCTGTTGCTTCCTGCACCGAGTCTTGAAACTGGCACAAACATACTGGGAACCACGCTATTTGCTGAACTGGTTTCAGGAATCGGCTCAGGAAGAGAATCAAGAGGTAAGTGAGAATGAGACCATAGTTTAAAATCCACACCTAATTTCTTTTCTCATTGTGTATGTGCCTTCAAGTCGCCTTTGACTTAGGGTGATCCCATGAATTTCATAGGGTTTTCTTAGGCAAGGAATACTCAAGAGGTAGTTTTGCCAGTTCCTTCCTCTGCACCTGGGGCATGTATACACTGATAAAAAAAAATCAGCCTCACCTTGGATTTTTCTGCCCTGCAGTGACCCCATTAACACTACATGCTCACAGACACAGCAAGTTGACATCAGCCTAATCACTATACATTTCCCCTTGGAAAAGTCAGTTTTTCCCTTTTCCTGCATGCACCAACCTATCAACCAACAGCCCTTATTGTTTGCCTGTCAGTCTGTTGAATCTACCCTGATTAGATGCCTCCCCATCCAATTCTCTTGCCTCTTTGCCACCCCAGTGAGTGAGTGGGGGAATTTTAAATGTACACACACACACACACACACACACACACACACACGAGAAAGAAAAAATAAAATTGTATTCTATTTATCTTTTAAGTATGAAAATGTCTAGCCATGAGATCAGTGGTGAGGGGTTAAACTGGGTCACCTTTTCCTCCCATTTATGCCCAAGTGTCATGTTTACTTTTTACAGTTTGTATTCATCCCCTGATCTCCCTCCTTTTTTAAGGGGGGGGGAGGGAATTTTGATGTACAATGTATTGTATTTTATTGCTGTTAGCCGCCCCGATTGACCTCAAGGGGTGGGATATAAATAAATAA